>NC_060965.1:7776754-7879254 GCF_910589235.1 Vespa crabro
TTAAATGATAATAGGTTTTGTGTGAGTGAAAGTAAGTATGTTGGTAGACAGTGAACTCACACTTTTCAATCTCTCATATGTATATCTTTCTTCGATGGTAACGTGCTTCTCACAGTGATGCTACGACATCGGTACGCATTTATTTCATGATAAATGCGTAGGAAATAATAAACATAATTGATACATGTAAGAATCAGTATATTAATCTGCGAAAAAAAATGAGAATTTTTCGAATGTTTTCTTAAAAGTAATTAGTTATATATTACATTATTTTAATACAAATTAAAACATGAGTTCATTTCGACACTACCTATGAGGCAGAACTTTCAGTGCTTTTTTTACATGGTTTCTCCTGTAGGAGTAGGGCACTCTATACTACTTCGATTATTACTACTACTATTATTACTACAACTACTGATAAGAATAATAACATAACATAATATAATAATAATAATAAAAATGTACTCAAATAATATTTATATTCATCTAGATATTATTTAATACATTTTATATTGTAACAGTAAAGATAATTAGCTTTGATTGATCGTGAGTAAGAAACAGTATAGAAACAAATGTATAATGGTCATAAGATAGTAAAACAAGGAGAAATGTTAGCAGACGAAAACAAAAGAAACATTTCATAATTTTATTCATATGTCGTTAGTGTTAGATTTATCTACCGATAAATCTCATATGTCGAAATTATCAAAGACATGATTTGTTGAGAGTTCGCACGTCAAGCACCACACACAATGATATATTTTAACTTCACTTCTTATTATAAATTACAGTCATCATATGCCATCATATGTATATAATATAAGTATCTTCTATTTCTTTTTATTACTGCTCTTATTACTATACTATTATATTATATATTATTATTATAATAACAGTAGTACTAATAGTAATAATGTGAAGTGAACTCCTACAGAGGATATAATAAGAAATACCACTGGAAGAAAAATCTCATAGATAATGTAGAAAGGAACTCGTGTTTTTATCTTTATTAAAAATAATATATATAATATATTTGTTCACTAATTATTAATTTTGAAAAAATAATCGACAAATGTATATACTTCATAATTATTTGTCATTGAACAAAATTATACTGCCGCTATGTCCTATCTAGCATAGATCACCGCGCAATTCACGTCAGTCCACTGGAGGAAACAAATATAAGTAATTAAATAATAAGACTTTATCAAATTATTAAATAAGTAAGAAAGAGTAAATTCATTATTTTCAGTAAAAAAATTAGATACAGTAAACAAACACCGAAAAATTATTTAGCCTCGAAGAATCTACAATTTTTGAATTACGAATTCAAATACTTGCCAATGAGCTACACATTGTTTGTAGAGTCTTTATCTTATTATTTAATAAAATCTAAAAGAAACTATAAATTTTTCCAAAAGTTAACAATAAAATAGAAATTCAGATCCCTTGACATAAACGATTGGACATGTATTTTCTTATTTTTGCCATAGAATCATCTGGCTAAAGCTTACTAATAAAATGATCGAGTGAGTTACCGTAGCTTCTCCGTACGAGTATCGTGAAACCCATTTCTTTGCGTTTAAAAATGTTTCAAAAATCTGAGTATCTGCTATTTATGCAACAACCAAGTAAGCAATCGCTACTTCACGGACATAATTATGCACCATTTAAACGTGATATGAAAATCAGTCGTGGGAATATAAGCTTCATCTCTTTTGCAAATTTCAAGGGACGCCACAGTATTAAACTTTTTCTTCGCGAAAAATGTCGAAAATAGCATTGACGCCATCAATAGGAAGTAATTCTCGATATATTTCTATGAGCAAGGTCTATTTTAAAGACGAAGGTTTAATCTACGGCGTCCTTTCGGCGGAGTTTTGAAAAAGCTTTTTATTTGAACATAAGCTATTCTTGAAAAATATCATTTTTTAACATGATTTTTTTCAAAGAAAATAAAGCTGTTTCAAAAATCCGTCGAATAGTTGTCTTAGATTAAAGCTTTATCTTTAAAATGCGACCTTGTTCGTTACAATCGGTCAAGAATTACCATTTGATGACATAAACCATTATAAAACCAGGGGTAATGAACAGTTTTAATAACGAAACTCTTCGTCATATCGTAACGGGATATTAGAATGGTATTGAGTAATTTATCTCGTAGATTCCACGTTGATTTTGTGCGATCATTGGAAAAGAAATAAAATAGAACGAAAGGAAGAAAAATGAAAAGAGAGAGAGAGAGAGAGAGAGAGAGAGAGAGAAGATTCTCAAAGTTGTCGTCGTCGTCCCTCTCTTTTTCTTTGTTGTTGCGTATCAAGAAAATAAAAAGAAAAAACTGAAAAAAAGACAAAAACGAAAAATATGACATAATATTAAATGCGAAGTCGTTTACTTAGGCTCGATACTAAGTAATACGTATGTTTGTATGTATGTATAATACATATTATATTCTATATTCATGTCTTTTTTTCTTTTTAAATAATTCATTTTGTACTTCGTCGATTTGTTATTTTTGAAACGATGCGTATTTATACTTAAACAATAAGGTAGTAAATTTATTATCAACAATGTTTTATTTAACCAAAGTAAATATTTCCGTACTATTTTATTTATAAAAATTTGAAATTTATATATTTATATATATAAACATATAAATATATAAACATATTTATATATTTATATATATAAACATAAACACACACACGCACACACACACACACACTATAGGCACACAGGATATATAAAAGTTAAAATATGGTTGAATATTAAAAATTTTCAAATGGATTATTACGTATATACAAAAAATATTTTTAAATAAAGAATTGATCTCTCATGCATTAATATTACAAAATTTACACATACAGACACATATATACATATATTATGGAAATTGTACAAGATACTTTGTGAGAATTTATTGAAAATTTATGAAGAAAAAGCAAAAAGATTTCCTTTTTTAAAAATTTGTTTAAAATATGAAAAATAGAAAAAATAGAAAAGAGAAAAAAATAAATCCTTACAATCTAAAAGCCTTATAAGCAAAGCAGAACGTATGACGGTGTTTGTGTAGTAACCAATATATGTGGGATGGGAGATTCCAGAGCATGCTCTTGAACCTTCATCCTTTGTGTATGTATTATATGTATTGTGTATGTATGTGTTATATCGATCGACAGTGGAACAAAGAGATGGAAGGTTCCAAAGCTGGCTAGTCATGTGTGTGTGCGTGTGTGAGGTAATTCGATTGGTAGTTAAACAAAGAAGTGGAAGATTATAACGTAATTAATAACTTGCGTGTGTTTAAGTCAAATTGGTTGACAGAGCGTGATTTATCTTTGCAAAGTGCTTATATTTATGGAAAGAAAAGAAGGAGCTGAGATATTGGGATAAAGAGAGAGAATGATAAAATGTGACGAAAATGAGTGTGCGATAGAGTCTTGAATGAAATAACGTACCAACGAAACTGCGAGAACGACCAGCGGTGACGTATCAACATAACAGCCAGAGCAACCAGCGAAGCAGCGAATGTAACCAGCGAAGTAAGAATAAACGTATAAACGAAACTGTGAGAAGGACTATCGGGTCTGCGAACAGCGGACAATGAACAGCATGCGATCTTTGCTTTTATAGTTTTATATTTGTTAAATATATTTTTATATTTAAAAAGTTGAGCTGAACGTTGTTTTCCTCAGCACTGCGTCTGTCTATCAATAGAATAGAATTGAATGTGCCATTTTTTATACATCTTCAATTTTTTCCCTGTATATACAATATATATAGTATATCTAATACATATTCGTATACGTATATGTAGCCTTTCGCATTGCTTAATTTCAGCTGATAAAGCGTTGTATATTTTTATTCCATCATACAATAATTTCTTTTGCGTACTCCTTGTTTTATGAAATTTTATTGCAACATCTGCATCCTGTCGTGTGTGTCTTCCGTTTTCATTACCTACTATTTCTAACCTACTAATTAATTATCCAATTAGTAAATTCCTTATTATCTTAAAAATCAATATACATACATTTTAACATAGACTCTATGGATATAAACTGCAATATTTGCAGCGTATGTTCCACTTTGGTATCTGTTGCATTGCAACACAACTCTTATTGCCTGATGTTGCGCTATTTGCAACTTATCCAGTTGTGTCTCTCCCATATTCATTGGCAATGATGCACAATATTCAAAGTTTGCTGCTATGATAGATTTATATATAGTACATCTTGCATATGCTGTTATATAATTGCCTATTCTATTTAGAAAGTTAATGTTTTTATCTATCTTTTTTAATATATAATCATAATGCTCCTTAAATCTAAGCTTATCATCTATAATTACTCTTAAGTATTTTATTTTTTCTACACGTTTCACCTATTCCACCTATGGATTTTCGATTCCACCTATGGATTTCAAAACAGTGTTTCCTTTCAATTCTTTTCTTATACTCCTAACTATCATGTTCTGAATCATTTTTAATTTATTCATATTCGTCCATTCTTTTACTATATTAGACACCTTACTCATTTCTGATTCTAATTGCATGCTTTTTTTTCCAGTGACATAGATTAGCTTATCGTCCGAAAAAATTTTTATATTACATCTTTCGGGGCATATTATAATTATATCATTCATATATAAAATAAACAATAAGGATTCCACTACAGATTCTTGCAGCACTCCATGTTCAGTAATAATTAATTCAGACTATTTATCGTAGAAACGAACTCGTTGCGTTCTATTATTTAGATATAATCTAAACCATTCTAAAACAGTATCTCTAATTCCATATTAATACAGTTTTTCTGTTAACCTTTCTCTGTTCACTGTTTCAACTGTTTGCTTAATATCCATGAAAATCACTTCCACCATTTTTCTTTCACTAATTATTAATTTCCAATTGTCAACAATTGTTTGTATTACAATAGAGGGATTAAGATGCTACCTGAGCGTTGGGCACAAATAGTTGAAAACAATGGCGACTATATCGTTGATGAAATTGTTTTATTTTGTTTACATAAATTAGTTTTAAAAATGTATTGGAAAACGACATTAATTATTACTAAACCTGAGTTTACGTTAACGATTAATAAAACTACTAATGACTTTTTCTTTGTCGTGTGATATATGCAGTGTTAATGCACTGTGTATGAGCTTCGTTCACTTCGACGCAACCAACTATCGTTCTTTTGGATTCATGTGTATCGTCACGTCAATAGCAGATCAGCATATTATTTTTTAACGTAAAGAATCTTTCAATATATCAATCGATTTAGAAATAAATGTTTTTCAATCGACATCGTTAATGAGTTATTATAATGATGAAAACAGGATATTTCCGTGAAAACCAATTTTTATCTAGATGTTTCGACATTTCCCTTACAACTTTTTTTTCCTATTTTTCAGCCTATATTTCCGTTGATATCGGATTTTAATGATTAATTTTCATTGTTTGGATTAACAAAATATCATTTTTTAGAGTTTTTAATTTCATATATCGTATTTATAATTGGTCGACGCTCTGTCAACCAATTTGTCACACATACATACACACACACACACACACACACACACAAACACACACTCACACACAGACACACTAGCAAGTTTTGGAACTTACCGTCTTTCTGGTCATTTGTCAACCAATATATCTATTTCATACACACATACACACACACATACAAATAGCTAGTTAGATCTAACATACGCACACACATGCACATCAAGAGCACGTACAAGATATTTGGATTAATTTTTATTAATAATCGCCGCCTAATCTTCTAAGTTCGTTATTTATAGAGTTATTATTCAGACGTCGAACCCGCAAAATGCGATTAGAAAAGACGTATCTAATCTTTCTCTCTCTTTCTCTTTCTCTTTTTCTTAGTTATATATTTTATTTTAATAATAGCGTCTCTCTCTCTCTCTCTCTCTCTCTCACTATCGTAATACGCATACGTATCGATTCTCTGATAATGATAATAATAATGATAACAATGATACTAATAATAATAATTTGAATTCTATTATACGCATATCCCGTATAGACAAAGAGAAAGATTGCAAACGGGCTTAAAAGTTCTCTATAATCTAAAATGGAGGAGAAAATATATTTTTTGTGTTTCTTTTCTTTTTTCTTCTTCTTCAATTTTAATGTCTCTGGCCGATTCGTTTTTTTGCGCACAAATTATTATAATTTTCATTTATTATCAGTAAAAATACATACCTGTGTACGAACGAAAATTCATTTGAATTATTAATATATGCGATATTAGTATATGCGAAAAGTATATATTTTTTCAATAAAGCATTTTTGGATATAAATTTACATAAACTTTTTTCATTCTTTTAACCTAGATAATACGTAGTATGTTTGGTCATATATTTTTTGGACATCTTATATATTTGTCGATTATATATCTTCGATGTATCATTATCAAATGGTATACACAAATGCATACATGTAATCGATTATACTCACTATAGAAGAAACAGCAAGGGTCCATATTATGATTCCTTGCTAGCATACTCTTTAAGTATACAAAATTCAACGATTTCATCATTGATTTCTGATCGACATTTTTTAGTCTCTCCTTGTCGTGATAATACGTATCATAATCGAATATCTTTATTCTCATAACCAGTGAATTTAATCTTTCCAATTTGGCAATGTCCTGTTGTGGTTGACCAGTGTTTCTTCTTTTAGTAAGCATCGTTGCTTTGTTAAGGAAGATCAAATTTATTATTGACGGTAACAATCGGCAAGTTTCACCGTCGACCTTTAAAAAGGGGAAGGAAAAATGAAAAATTGAAGAAAAAAAATAAAAGAAGAACGATACGGAAATTGCTATTCGATATTATCACATTTATATATTTGATTAAATATATAAATATGTTAATGACCAGCGGCTTGCAATAAAAGTAATTGATAAGTCGTCAAACCAACTACTCCGATCAAAATATCGAACGATGGTTCCTTCCTAGTACTACCAGCGCGCATCATGGATGTGGTATACCGTACGTACAAGGGGATATTCAAAAACACGATAGCATGTATATGACATTCCTTTAATTTAGGGGTTAAATCCTGTCCGTCGCATTCCAATGTAACAAATTTCAAAAAATCTTTCCATTTTCTTACCACCTATTTGTCCGCAAAACATCTTGTTTCTCAATCTCGAATTGAATTTCTCTAGATGTGCCTCTTTTGAGATTATTAACGAACTAGGCGGTTAAACTAACATACATACACATACAAATACATACGCGCGCGCACGGTTGTTCTTGTTAAATTCACGTTACGTAAATACATATACATATGTACATTACGTAGCAACATATACGGAGAATGACATGAACGTGTGTGGTTTTGTAATTTATAACTTAGGGAGAAAGTATTGCGGCACGTTAAACAAGATTTTGGGGTGGAAGTTCATAATAATAAATTTTTAACATCTGCCAAGTTTATTACGGTCTACGATATTGATACGCGACAAAAGTAATTATTTATTTACTTTATACTAATATTATTATTTTTTTATTCTCTCTCTTTCTCTCTCTCTCTCATTGTTTCTTTGTGCTACGTTCTTTGCGCTACATTTACTACTAAAAAAAAAAATTTCAATTTTTCTCGAAACTCGAAGTAAGATTTATTATTATTCTTTTTTTTTATACACTCGAATCTTTATTCGCGTCAATCGAAAAGAGGGATGATCTTCGAAATAATTGAATTTACCTTTGACCTTGTATAACTCAAGGACTATGTGAGGGTCTAAGCCAAACGAAAAATAATTGTTAACGTTCCCTTTTGAATGTCAGCATTTTTCTATACAACTAATTGCCATCTGTCCAACGATATCGTATCGCTCTCGCCAATACTTGATAATATTCTACAGATTGGTTTGTCAGTGTAACCATCTTTACAGATAAGTGCTCTGGCCAAATCGTTTCCGATACCAAACGAAAGGACCTCGACAATTTGTGGTGATGAAGCACCGATTTGATCCGTAGACGCAATCCAGAAGCAATCCAGACGGGACAAAAAGTTGTAATTGATACAATACTGGAGTAAAGACAGACATCTGCATAATGATATTTTTGGAGAAATAATGACTAAAAACAACTAAATTGTTAGGGATGCTACATTTCATTTATGATGTCGGACATACTAATGATTGTTTATACAAAATACGAAACATCATTGATTTGTTATGAAAAACGTGTATATAAAGTCAATCATTTCAACCTTACCAGCGGCTATGTATTGACGAAAGTTTACTTTTATATAAAGAGCGGCTGTTGTCCATGAAACAGTATATTCCTTTAAAAAGAAGTAAATTTGGCATGAAATCCTTTATTCTTAATGATTGCATACAGCAAAATTTGCAACTATATTCAGGCATGAAAGAAAGAAGTTATCCAAAAATCTGTATGCGTATTAGATAATAATAATTTAATGGATACAGTAGATGAAACCAATATAGTATAAGCACTGTGAACTCAATACAAAAATCATTGAAGTTGTATCGCAAATTTTTTTTTCATTTGGTAGACAAATACGTGTGGAAGTTTTACGAAATTATTTTTATATACTGAATTGACGTAATTTGTACGTCCTAGGTATATACAAAGTATATATATATTTGTTATAATCATTCCTATGTTACATTAATCGATATTTAATAGTTAAATAGAATAATAAGAAATATGAATAAATATTGTGTTAATTCATAAGAAAATGTCTTTTTCTAACTAATGGCATTAATTTATGAATCCATCCAATATATATCCAATATATAAACCCAAATATATTGGGTTGTTCGGAAAGTAATTTCGTTTTTTCCCAACCAGAGGATCTAATTGTATTTTTTTGCATCCAACTTCACACTTAAGCAGCATAATCATTATATGTTTTGAGAGCTGATTTAAACAAGACTTATGTGTCAAAAAGTCCAATTGATTCTACGCAGTAGTTTTTGGTTGGTGCCCTTTTAAATATGGAGAGCAATATGCAGCATTTTCGTCGTATTTTACTTTTTTACTATAGAAAAGGTAAAAATGCTGTTCAAGCCAGAAAGAAATTAACCAATGTGTATGGAGAAGATGTGTTGACAGTACGCCAGTGCCAGAACTGGTTTGCAAAATTTTGATCCGACAATTTTGATGTCAAAAATGCACAACGTTCTGGAAGTCCGGTTGAAGCTGATAAAGACACGATAAAGGCATTAGTTGATGCAAACCGGCGAATAACAACACGTGAGATCGGTAAGAGGTTAAATTTATCAAATTCAACTGTTTATGACCACTTGAAAGGCCTGGGTTTTGATGGAACAGGATTATGCACATGGGATATTAATTAAACAAATCTGTATCGATCTGTGTTTTTTCTCCTGTAAGACAAGAAGTTTTTATTCAATTCGACAGGAATCGATACATTGGATCGATACATTGATCAAGATAGCCGAAGCTGGCCTTGATTATAAAAGGGGCGGGAACTTATTTTTGTTCAAATTGAGTTTACAGTTTCTCAACAGGTTTAACCTCGAAACTCGATATATGGGTTCCCCATGTTCTTACGGAGAGAAATTTATGTCGTCGCGTTGACGTCTGTGATTCGCTTCTCAAATGTCACGAAAATGATCCATTTTTGAAGCGCATCATTACTGGGGACGAAAAATGGGTTGTATATAACAATGTCAAACGCAAGAGATCATGGAGCAAAGAAGATGAACCGGCTCAAAGTATTTCCAAAGCCAATATCCATCAAAAAAAGGTGATACTGTCTGTTTGGTGGGATTTTAAAGGAATCGTTTTTTTTGAGATTTTACCGGATAACACAACAATTAATTCGGAAGTCTATTTTTATCACCTGGACAAACTGAATGGTGCACTTCAACAGAAAAGGTGTAGTGTTCCACTAAGATAATGCGAGATCTCATACAAGTTTGGTCTCTCGCCAAAAGCTTTTACAGCTTGAATGGGATACAATGCCACACCTACCATATTCTCCAGATCTGACACCTTCGGGTTATTATTTGTTCCGGTCACTGCAAAATTTTTTAGACGGTAAAATCTTCACTTCAAATAAGCAGGTCGAAAACCACCTCAATCAATTTTTTGCCAGCAAAGAGCAAAAATTTTATGAGCGTGGTATCATGCTACTACCAGAAAGATGGCAAAAGGTATTGGACCAGAATGGTCAATATATAATTTAATAAAATATTCGTTCATTATACGAAAATTGTCTTTCATTTTCACAAAAAAACACGAAATTACTTTCCGAACTACCCATTACATTTCAGTATATAAACCCTTTATATATCCAATATATATTTAACCTATCTTAATTATTAGGTGGTAGAAAATTAATTAACTTGTACTTTCGTTTTTAAAGTAATCTTAAAAATAAGTTAAACTTTGAACTAGAAGCGTAAAAAATAAAACATTAAAATCTCAATATGTATTATGCATATTATTATACTCTTATGAATTAATATGCAATGGAATTATGAAATTACAAAAAAAAAAATAAGCACTTACTAACATATTTTACAAATTTGTAAATAATGTATAATATGAAATTATTCAGAGTTAATTATATATAATTATATTATATGCTTTAACTTTATATTATTTTTTGTCAATATCAATTTGCTCATTATCAAATATCTGAAAAATTACTCACCTTTTTATCATTTGGAGGTAGCTGCTTACAGAGATTCAATTATTAAAAAAATCAAATAAATTTTCTAAAATAATACAATGACTAGAGAGGAGTATATTCGATGGTGAATAATGTAAAAGTTACACATATTTTTATACTATTTTATGTAATATTAAATTTCATATTTAATTTCCTTATTAAATTAATCGTGATAAAATTAGAATGAAAATGTTCGCTAATAAAATATATAATTAAATCGATATTAATCAATGCTTTCGTAGATTTGTACTCACTGAAATACTATAAAGGAATGAAGATTTCTTTCCATTCCTTGGAGTTTAATCGCTCGATTGTTTTTGTTTTGCTTTTGACCAGAGAACTTTTTGACTGAAAATACACTCATATACTGCATATAACTATATTACCTATCTTTCTCTACTAAGCCTCGCTCTATATTAATAAAAAAAAGATAAACTTACCTGTACGTTTATGAAAAAAAAATATTATTGCTTTTACAAATATAAAATGAAAGAACCTATATACATGACCAAATTTCATTTGCTATTAATCAGAGAAAGTATCATCAAAGTATAAATCATTATCATCGAACAGGCAATAATTACCATTGCGACTAACAGAAAAATATTTTTCCTTCAGTTTATGTATCGGTAGAGAAAAACCAAAAGAGAAGGTGCATCATTTCCAATGCAAACAATATGTAAAAGAAAGACTCGTATCTAGGTATGAATTTAAAAATTGTAATGTAGGTTTATATGTCGATCCTTGTTTTAAGATCTACCATTCTCAATTAAATTACTAAGAATTATAATTTGATATATTAATTACCCTAAATTGTATTTTTTTTATAATAATTACAAAATCTATAAATATATAAATAATTGAATATTCATAAAATGTACTTATTTTCATGTTTCTTACATAATACGGCGAAACAGTCATTAACACTTAAAGTGTATATACAAGAAAATACCAAAATGGCGTTGAAAGACCTAAGTGTGAACATCATAGACTATCGACGTACAATGTGCACATTTTTCAGTGCCCCGTTCAGTGGCATTTCTCCGGCGAAGCGAACTGTCTTAACGAAAGAGTAAGATTCGTATTGATAATGTAAATGTTGGAGCAAATGTTTTTTTCGTATTCTAAGAAATAAGAGGTAATATGTATGTTATCGTACTGCCAGCAAGAATAAATCATTCTTATTAGTCTCGATCGAGTAGTTCTAGTTAGACATATTATAAAGAGCATTAACACGAGTAAATAAAGAAATATCACAATGAAATAACCGGAATAATGAAAACAAGTGCACATTTTTATGAAAAAATGGGGAATCGTACGGCCAAATTTTTTCGAAACTTGTAATATTCAGAATCGCCTGGTTTCAAACCATGAAGTAGTATATCGAACGTTTTGGAATCACAAACAATGTTCCTTGTAAAATTAATTGGAATCATAGGTTTTTCTCAAAAACATATTAATGTTCCTTCGTGGCAATGAAAATCTGATTACAGAACTGATCCAATAAACTCTCCGAGGCAGACATATTTAAAACTGCAATAACTATTCACTCAGAAATTAATCCTGATTTGGATAAAAAAGTAAGTGTTCGAATGATATGGCGTCGTTTAAATGAGTTTAGTTTAATGGTTCGAGTGGCACGGAGAAAACTATTAATCTCGGAAAAGAATTGATTAGTGAAAATTGCATTTGCCAAAAAACATTTTCATTGGACATCAAAACAATACTAAAGTAATTTTTACGGACGAGTTGAAGTTTAATCGATTTAATTCTGATGGGAAAACATATGTCAAACATTTCTCTTAGGAGAAAAATTTAAAAAGATTTGTACAAAATCCACAATCAAAGGTGGTGAAGGTTCCGTCCTTATCTGAGGTGCTATAAGCATTAGTGGAACCGGTCCCATACACATTATAGAAGGAATCAAGGACCGTTTTAAGTATTCGAAAGTAATTAAAAATGTGTTACTCCCATGTCATCAATGAAATGTCAAAGAATTGGATCTATCATGCTAATAACATTCAGAAATACACGGCTCGCATAGTAAAATAATTTCTAATTGAGCAAAATATTAAGATAATGAAGTGGTCGTCAAAGTCTCCGGGTTTAAATCCCAACAAAATATTATAGATTGACGTCGACAAATTCGTAAAACAACAAAAACCAAAAAACTTAGAAGAATTATACATTGCTATTCAAGAAGATTGAAAGTCTATTCCAATAGAGAGATGCATTTGGTTAATACTATTTATGTTACGAAGATGTGGCGAAGTTAAAAATTTAATAACTAGATATTAACGTATAAAAACTCAAAAATTAAATAAAAATGCAAAATATGAAAAGCATTTATGTGTTCTTAAGCATGTGTCCACTTAAAATATTACATCTGAACTTGAAGAATTTTTTTTCTTCTTAATATTAAAAGATAAGTAAAAGTTTCTTGGCTACTGTACGCAGTAGAGTATACACTTACTATGCAAGTGACTATCGTATAATTCCATCCGATTTTGCAATTTGGTAATAAAAAAATAAATACTTTAAATCTCCGTAACTGAAACTTTGTATTCGAACTATATTCATACCATTCACTACTATATCATATTTAATTAATTCATCATTTCTCTATCTTAATCAAACACATGTTAATTTACTATTTCCATATCCTACTAACCCACACACTAACTTACTATTTCTCTGTCTTAATGAAACACTCAGATTTCTCCATCTTACTCACTAACTCACAATCTTTCTATCTACCTCTTTCATTCATTTACTCACTCATTATTTCTTTATCTTACTGAACACTCACAATTTCATCACATTTTTCATTCACACACTCTTTACTTCTTTATGTTATCACTTCACACATTCACTCATCCTCTATTTCTCTATTTAAATCGATTAAAGAGATAAAGAGAGAGAGAAGAGAGAAAGGGAAGGAAAAGAAAAAAGAAAGAAAAAAAGCAAAAGAGAAATTTTTGAAACGTTGATGTGAAAAAGAAAGTTTCTATTTGAGAATTTACTTGCCTGCTCTTCTCCAAACCCCATCAAACTTTACGCTTCCACCGTTTTCCTCTTCTTCGATATAGCACTGTCTTTCATTGGACAAAAATGAACCAAGAGTAATTCACATCAGAAAAAAGTTCTCAGTTTGTTAGGAAGAAACTGAGTCGATTTTGAAAATGATTACGAAACGATACAAAAATACTTTTGTTCTTATAGTGTTCTTCTCTAGTAGTTATTAATTCTATTGTAACGAACTGTAATAAGTAAAAGAGAAAGAAAAAAAGAGAGGGACAATGATAGAGAGAATGAAAGAATGAATGGACTTTGTATTATCTATTTAATTATCAATAATACCAAATATACATCATTTGCATTTAATTGTAAAGATAATTATAACCATATTATATAGAACGACTGGTCAAAATGGAAAGAGAATGAATGATCGAATGAAATCAATTACTTAATTATAGCAAATATCAAGAATGTATCTATGTATCACTTGTATTTATTATTATGACGATTATTATTATTATTATTACTATTATTATTATTATTATTATTATGATTATTGTTATTGTTATTATTATTATTATTTTTGATATCGTTACTGTAATTATTATCATTATTATTGTTATTGTTATTCTTGTTGTTATTCTTGTTGTTGTTGTTGTTGTTATTATTGTTATTATTGTTATTATTGTTATTATTGTTATTATTGTTATTATTGTTATTATTGTTATTATTATTGTTATTGTTATTATTGTTATTATTGTTATTATTGTTATTAATGTTATTATTGTAATTGTTGTTGTTATTGTTGTTATTGTTATTATTGTTGTTATTGTTGCTATTGTTATTATTGTTATTATTGTTATTATTGTTATTATTGCTATTATTGTTATTGTTATTGTTATTATTGTCATTATAGTTATTATTGTTATTATTGTTATTATTGTTATTATTATTATTACTGTTATTATTGTTGTTATTGTTATTAATGTTATTATTGTTATTATTGTTATTATCGTTATTATCGTTATTATTGTTATTAGTGTTATTATCGTTATTATTGTTATTATTGTTATTATTGTTATAATTGTTATTATTGTTATTATTGTTATTATTGTTATTATTGGTATAATTGTAATTATTGTTATTATTTTTATTATTGTTACTATTGTTATTATTGTTATTATAGTTATTATTGTTATTATTATTGATATTATTGTTATTGTTGTTATTATTGTTAATATTGTCATTTTTGTTATTATTGTTGTTATTTTTGTTATTGTTATTATTGTTATTATTGTTATTGTTGTTATTATTGTTGTTATTGTTGTTATTATTGTTATTATTGTTGTTATTGTTATTATTGTAATTATTGTTATTATTGATATTATTGTTATTGATGTTGTTATCGTTATTACTGTTATTATTGTTATTAATCGTTATTATTGTTACTACTGTTTTTATTGTTATTATCGTTATTATTTTTATTATAGTTATTATTGTTATTATTGTTATTGTTATTGTTATTATTGTTATTATCGTTATTATCGTTATTACTGTTATTATTGTTATTAATCGTTATTATTGTTACTATTGTTATTATTGTTATTATCGTTATTATTTTTATTATTGTTACTATTGTTATTATTGTTATTATTGTTATTATTGTTATTATTACTGTTATTATTGTTATTGTTATTGTTATTATTGTTATTATTGTTATTGTTGTTATTATTGTTATTGTTATTGTTATTATTGTTATTATTGTTATTGTTGTTATTATTGTTACTATTCTTTTTATTGTTATTATTGTTATTATTGTTATTATTGTTATTATTGTTATTATTGTTATTATTGTTATTATTGTTATTATCGTTAATATTGTTATTATTGTTATTATTGTTATTATTGTTATTATTGTTTTTGTTGTTATTATTGTTATTATTGTTATCGTTATTGTTATTATTGTTATTATCGTTATTATCGTTATTACTGTTATTATTGTTATTAATCGTTATTATTGTTACTATTGTTATTATTGTTATTATCGTTATTATTTTTATTATTGTTGCTATTGTTATTATTGTTATTATTGTTATTATTGTTATTATTATTGTTATTATTGTTATTATTGTCATTATAGTTATTATTGTTATTATTGTTATTATTGTTATTATTATTATTACTGTTATTATTGTTGTTATTGTTATTATTGTTATTATTGTTATTATTGTTATTATCGTTATTATCGTTATTATTGTTATTAGTGTTATCATCGTTATTATTGTTATTATTGTTATTATTGTTATTATTGTTATTATTGCTATTATTGTTATTGTTATTGTTATTATTGTCATTATAGTTATTATTGTTATTATTGTTATTATTGTTATTATTATTATTACTGTTATTCTTGTTATTATTGTTGTTATTGTTGTTATTGTTATTATTGTTATTGTTGTTATTATTGATGTTATTGTTATTATTGTTATTATCGTTATTATCGTTATTATTGTTATTATTGTTATTGTTGTTATTATTGTTACTATTGTTATTTTTGTAATTATTGTTATTATTTTTATTATTGTTACTATTGTTATTGTTGTTATTAGAGTTATTATTGTTATTATTATTGATATTATTGTTATTGTTGTTATTATTGTTAATATTGTCATTTTTGTTATTATTGTTGTTATTTTTGTTATTGTTATTATTGTTATTATTGTTATTGTTGTTATTATTGTTGTTATTGTTGTTATTATTGATGTTATTGTTGTTATTGTTGATATTGTTATTATTGTTATTATTGTTATTATTGTTATTATTATTATTACTGTTATTATTGTTGTTATTGTTATTATTGTTATTATTGTTATTATTGTTATTATCGTTATTATCGTTATTATAGTTATTAGTGTTATTATCGTTATTATTGTTATTATTGTTATTATTTTTATTATTGTTACTATTGTTATTATTGTTATTATTGTTATAATTGTTATTATTGTTATTATTGTTATTATTGTTATTATAGTTATTATTGTTATTATTGTTATTATTGGTATAATTGTTATTATTGTTATTATTGTTATTATTGTTATTATTGTTATTATTGTTATTATTGGTATAATTGTTATTATTGTTATTATTGTTTTTATTGTTATTATTCTTATTATTGTTATGATTGTTATTGTTATTGTTATTATTGTTATTATTGTTATTTTTGTTATTAATGTTGATATTGTTATTATTGTAATTATTGTTATTATTGTTATTATTGTTATTATTGTTATTATCGTTAATATTGTTATTATTGTTATTATTGTTATTGTTGTTATTATTGTTACTATTCTTTTTATTGTTATTATTGTTACTATTGTTATTGTTATTGTTATTGTTGTTATTATTATTATTATCGTTGTTATTGTTATTATTGTTATTTTTGTTATTATTTTTATTATTGTTATTGTTATTGTTATTGTTATTTTTAATGTTATTGTTATTATTGTTATTATTGCTATTATTGTTGTTATTGTTATTATTGTTATTATTGTTATTGATGTTGTTATTATTGTTGTTATTGTTATTATTGTTATTATTGTTATTATTGTTGTTATTGTTATTGTTATTATTGTTATTATTGTTATTAATGTTATTGTTATTATTGTTATTATTGTTATTATTGTTGTTATTCTTATTATTGTAATTATTGTTATTATTGTTATTATTGTTTTTATTGTTATTATTGTTATTACTGTTATTATTGTTATTGTTGTTATTGTTGTTATTATTGCTATTATTGTTGTTGTTATTATTATTTTTATTATTGTTATTATCGTTATTATCGTTATTACTGTTATTATTGCTATTAATCGTTATTATTGTTACTATTGTTATTATTGTTATTATCGTTATTATTTTTATTATTGTTACTATTGTTATTATTGTTATTAAAGTTATTATTGTTATTATTATTGTTATTATTGTTATTGTTATTGTTATTATTGTTATTATTGTTATTGTTGTTATTATTGTTACTATTGTTTTTATTGTTATTATTGTTATTATTGTTATTATTGTTATTATTGTTATTATTGTTATTATTGTTATTATTGTTATTATCGTTAATATTGTTATTATTGTTATTATTGTTATTATTGTTATTATTGTTGTTGTTGTTATTATTTGTATTATTATTATTATTGTTATTATTGTTATTATTGTTATTGTTGTTATTATTGTTATTATCGTTGTTATTGTTATTATTGTGATTATTGTTATTATTGTTATTATTGTTATTGTTGTTATTATTGTTATTATTGTTATTATTGTTATTATTGTTATTGTTGTTATTATTGTTACTATTGTTGTTATTGTTATTATTGTTATTATTGTTATTATTGTTATTATTGTTATTATTGTTGTTATTGTTATTGTTATTATTGTTATTATTGTTATTATTGTTATTATTATTACTATTGTTATTGTTATTGTTATTGTTGTTATTATTCTTATTATCGTTGTTATTGTTATTATTGTTATTATTGTTGTTATTGTAATTATTGTAATTATTGTTATTATTGTTATTGATGTTGTTATTATTGTTATTATTGTTATTATTGTTATTATTGTTATTGTTGTTATTGTTGTTATTATTGCTATTATTGTTGTTGTTATTATTATTTTTATTATTGTTATTGTTATTGTTATTGTTATTGTTATTGTTATTGTTATTGTTATTGTTATTATTGTTATTATTGTAATTATTGTTATTGATGTTATTATTGTTATTATCGTTAATATTGTTATTATTGCTATTATTGCTATTATTGTTAATATTTTTATTGTTGTTATTATTGGTACTATTGTTGTTATTGTTATTATTGTTATTATTGTTATTATTGTTATTATTGTTGTTATTGTTATTGTTATTATTGTTATTATTGTTATTATTGTTACTATTGTTATTGTTGTTGTTATTGTTGTTATTATTATTATTATCGTTGTTATTGTTATTATTGTTATTTTTGTTATTATTTTTATTATTGTTATTGTTATTGTTATTGTTATTTTTAATGTTATTGTTATTATTGTTATTATTGCTATTATTGTTGTTATTGTTATTATTGTTATTATTGTTATTGATGTTGTTATTATTGTTGTTATTGTTATTATTGTTATTATTGTTATTATTGTTGTTATTGTTATTGTTATTATTGTTATTATTGTTATTAATGTTATTGTTATTATTGTTATTATTGTTATTATTGTTGTTATTCTTATTATTGTAATTATTGTTATTATTGTTATTATTGTTATTATTGTTATTATTGTTATTACTGTTATTATTGTTATTGTTGTTATTGTTGTTATTATTGCTATTATTGTTGTTGTTATTATTATTTTTATTATTGTTATTATCGTTATTATCGTTATTACTGTTATTATGGCTATTAATCGTTATTATTGTTACTATTGCTATTATTGTTATTATCGTTATTATTTTTATTATTGTTACTATTGTTATTATTGTTATTAAAGTTATTATTGTTATTATTATTGTTATTATTGTTATTGTTATTGTTATTATTGTTATTATTGTTATTGTTGTTATTATTGTTCCTATTGTTTTTATTGTTATTATTGTTATTATTGTTATTATTGTTATTATTGTTATTATTGTTATTATTGTTATTATTGTTATTATCGTTAATATTGTTATTATTGTTATTATTGTTATTATTGTTATTATTGTTGTTGTTGTTATTATTTGTATTATTATTATTATTGTTATTATTGTTATTATTGTTATTGTTGTTATTATTGTTATTATCGTTGTTATTGTTATTATTGTGATTATTGTTATTATTGTTATTATTGTTATTGTTGTTATTATTGCTATTATTGCTATTATTGTTATTATTGTTATTGTTGTTATTATTGTTACTATTGTTGTTATTGTTATTATTGTTATTATTGTTATTATTGTTATTATTGTTATTATTGTTGTTATTGTTATTGTTATTATTGTTATTATTGTTATTATTGTTATTATTATTACTATTGTTATTGTTATTGTTATTGTTGTTATTATTCTTATTATCGTTGTTATTGTTATTATTGTTATTATTGTTGTTATTGTAATTATTGTAATTATTGTTATTATTGTTATTGATGTTGTTATTATTGTTATTATTGTTATTATTGTTATTATTGTTATTGTTGTTATTGTTATTATTATTGCTATTATTGTTGTTGTTATTATTATTTTTATTATTGTTATTGTTATTGTTATTGTTATTGTTATTGTTATTGTTATTGTTATTGTTATTATTGTTATTGATGTTATTATTGTTATTATCGTTAATATTGTTATTATTGCTATTATTGCTATTATTGTTAATATTTTTATTGTTGTTATTATTGTTACTATTGTTGTTATTGTTATTATTGTTATTATTGTTATTATTGTTATTATTGTTGTTATTGTTATTGTTATTATTGTTATTATTGTTATTATTGTTACTATTGTTATTGTTATTGTTATTGTTGTTATTATTATTATTATCGTTGTTATTGTTATTATTGTTATTTTTGTTATTATTTTTATTATTGTTATTGTTATTGTTATTGTTATTTTTAATGTTATTGTTATTATTGTTATTATTGCTATTATTGTTGTTATTGTTATTATTGTTATTATTGTTATTGATGTTGTTATTATTGTTGTTATTGTTATTATTGTTATTATTGTTATTATTGTTGTTATTGTTATTGTTATTATTGTTATTATTGTTATTAATGTTATTGTTATTATTGTTATTATTGTTATTATTGTTGTTATTCTTATTATTGTAATTATTGTTATTATTGTTATTATTGTTATTATTGTTATTATTGTTATTACTGTTATTATTGTTATTGTTGTATTGTTGTTATTATTGCTATTATTGTTGTTGTTATTATTATTTTTATTATTGTTATTGTTATTGTTATTGTTATTGTTATTATTACTGTTATTATTGTTTTTATTGATATTATTGTTATTATTGTTATTATTGTTATTATCGTTATTATCGTTATAATTGTTATTATTGTTATTATCGTTATTATTGTTACTATTGTTATTATTGTTATTTTTGTTATTATTTTTATTATTGTTACTATAGTTATTATTGTTATTATTGTTATAATTGTTATTACTGTTATTATTGTTATTATTGTTATTATAGTTATTATTGTTATTATTGTTATTATTGTTATTATTGGTATAATTGTTAGAATTGTTATTATTGTTATTATTGTTATTATTGTGATTATTGTTATTATTGTTATTATTGTTATTAATGTTATTGTTACTGTTATTATTGTTATTTTTGTTATTATTGTTATTGTTGTTATTATTGTTATTATTGTTATTGTTTTTATTATTGTTGTTATTGTTGTTATTGTTATTATTGTTATTATTGTAATTATTGTTATTATTGTTATTATTGTTATTGATGTTGTTATTATTGTTATTATTGTTATTATTGTTATTATTGTTATTGTTGTTATTGTTGTTATTATTGCTATTATTGGTATTTGTTGTTATTATTTTTATTATTGTTATTGTTATTGTTATTGTTATTGTTATTGTTATTATTGTTATTATTGTTATTATTGTTATTGTTGTTATTATTGTTATTATTGTTATTGTTGTTATTTTTGTTATTGTTATTATTGTTATTGTTGTTATTATTGTTGTTATTGTTGTTATTATTGCTATTATTGTTATAGTTGTTATTATTGTTATTATTGTTATTATTGTTATTATTGTTATTGTTGTTATTATTGTTATTATCGTTGTTATTGTTATTATTTTGATTATTGTTATTATTGTTATTTTTGTTATTGTTATTGTTATTATTGTTAATATTGTTATTATTGTTGTTATTGTTATTATTGTAATTATTGTTATTATTGTTATTATTGTTATTGATGTTGTTATTATTGTTATTATTGTTATTATTGTTGTTATTGTTATTATTGTTATTATTGTTATTATTGTTATTATCGTTATTATCGTTATTATAGTTATTAGTGTTATTATCGTTATTATTGTTATTATTGTTATTATTTTTATTATTGTTATTATTGTTATTGTTGTTATTATTGTTGTTATTGTTGTTATTATTGATGTTATTGTTGTTATTGTTGATATTGTTATTATTGTTATTATTGTTATTATTGTTATTATTATTATTACTGTTATTATTGTTGTTATTGTTATTATTGTTATTATTGTTATTATTGGTATAATTGTTATTATTGTTATTGTTGTTATTATTGTAATTATTGTTATTATTGTTATTATTGTTATTGATGTTGTTATTATTGTTATTATTGTTATTATTGTTATTATTGTTATTGTTGTTATTATTGTTATTATCGTTGTTATTGTTATTATTGTGATTATTGTTATGATTGTTATTATTGTTATTGTTATTGTTATTATTGTTATTATTGTTATTATTGTTATTATTGTTATTATCGTTAATATTGTTATTATTGTTATTATTGATATTATTGTTATTATTGTTGTTGTTGTTATAATTTTTATTATTGTTATTATTGTTATTATTATTATTATTGTTATTATTGTTATTGTTATTGTTATTATTGTTATTATTGTTATTGTTATTGTTATTATTGTTATTATCGTTATTATCGTTATTACTGTTATTATTGCTATTAATCGTTATTATTGTTACTATTGTTATTATTGTTATTATCGTTATTATTTTTATTATTGTTACTATTGTTATTATTGTTATTAAAGTTATTATTGTTATTATTATTGTTATTATTGTTATTGTTATTGTTATTATTGTTAATATTGTTATTATTGTTATTGTTGTTATTATTGTTACTATTGTTTTTATTGTTATTATTGTTATTATTGTTATTATTGTTATTATTGTTATTATTGTTATTATTGTTATTATTGTTATTATCGTTAATATTGTTATTATTGTTATTATTGTTATTATTGTTATTATTGTTGTTGTTGTTATTATTTGTATTATTATTATTATTGTTATTATTGTTATTATTGTTATTGTTGTTATTATTGTTATTATCGTTGTTATTGTTATTATTGTGATTATTGTTATTATTGTTATTATTGTTATTGTTGTTATTGTTGTTATTATTGCTATTATTGCTATTATTGTTATTATTGTTATTGTTGTTATTATTGTTACTATTGTTGTTATTGTTATTATTGTTATTATTGTTATTATTGTTATTATTGTTATTATTGTTGTTATTGTTATTGTTATTATTGTTATTATTGTTATTATTGTTAGTATTATTACTATTGTTATTGTTATTGTTATTGTTGTTATTATTCTTATTATCGTTGTTATTGTTATTATTGTTATTATTGTTGTTATTGTAATTATTGTAATTATTGTTATTATTGTTATTGATGTTGTTATTATTGTTATTATTGTTATTATTGTTATTATTGTTATTGTTGTTATTGTTGTTATTATTGCTATTATTGTTGTTGTTATTATTATTTTTATTATTGTTATTGTTATTGTTATTGTTATTGTTATTGTTATTGTTATTGTTATTGTTATTATTGTTATTATTGTAATTATTGTTATTGATGTTATTATTGTTATTATCGTTAATATTGTTATTATTGCTATTATTGCTATTATTGTTAATATTTTTATTGTTGTTATTATTGTTACTATTGTTGTTATTGTTATTATTGTTATTATTGTTATTATTGTTATTATTGTTGTTATTGTTATTGTTATTATTGTTATTATTGTTTTTATTGTTACTATTGTTATTGTTATTGTTATTGTTGTTATTATTATTATTATCGTTGTTATTGTTATTATTGTTATTTTTGTTATTATTTTTATTATTGTTATTGTTATTGTTATTGTTATTTTTAATGTTATTGTTATTATTGTTATTATTGCTATTATTGTTGTTATTGTTATTATTGTTATTATTGTTATTGATGTTGTTATTATTGTTGTTATTGTTATTATTGTTATTATTGTTATTATTGTTGTTATTGTTATTGTTATTATTGTTATTATTGTTATTAATGTTATTGTTATTATTGTTATTATTGTTATTATTGTTGTTATTCTTATTATTGTAATTATTGTTATTATTGTTATTATTGTTATTATTGTTATTATTGTTATTACTGTTATTATTGTTATTGTTGTTATTGTTGTTATTATTGCTATTATTGTTGTTGTTATTATTATTTTTATTATTGTTATTGTTATTGTTATTGTTATTGTTATTATTACTGTTATTATTGTTTTTATTGATATTATTGTTATTATCGTTATTATTGTTATTATCGTTATTATCGTTATTATTGTTATTATTGTTATTATTGTTATTATTGTTATTATCGTTAATATTGTTATTATTGTTATTATTGTTACTGTTGTTATTATTGTTACTATTCTTTTTATTGTTATTATTGTTATTATTGTTATTATTGTTATTATTGTTATTATTGTTATTATTGTTTTTATTGTTATTATCGTTAATATTGTTATTATTGTTATTATTGTTATTATTGTTAATATTGTTGTTGTTGTTATTATTGTTATTATTGTTATTGTTATTGTTATTATTGTTATTATCCTTATTATCGTTATTACTGTTATTATTGTTATTAATCGTTATTATTGTTACTATTGTTATTATTGTTATTATCGTTATTATTTTTATTATTGTTGCTATTGTTATTATTGTTATTATTGTTATTATTGTTATTATTATTGTTATTATTGTTATTGTTATTGTTATTGTTATTATCGTTATTATTGTTACTATTGTTATTATTGTTATGATTGTTATTGTTGTTATTATTTTTTTTATTGTTATTGTTCTTGTTATTGTTATTGTTATAGTTATTATTGTCGTTATTGTTATTATTGTTATTGTCGTTATTTTTGTTATTATTATCATTTTTGTTATTATTGTTGTTATTTTTGTTATTGTTAATATTGTTATTATTGTTATTGTTGTTATTATTGTTGTTATTGTTGTTATTGTTATTATTGTTATTGTTGTTAGTATTGATGTTATTGTTATTATTGTTATTATCGTTATTATCGTTATTATTGTTATTATTGTTATTGTTGTTATTATTGTTACTATTGTTATTTTTGTAATTATTGTTATTATTTTTATTATTGTTACTATTGTTATTGTTGTTATTATAGTTATTATTGTTATTATTATTGATATTATTGTTATTGTTGTTATTATTGTTAATATTGTCATTTTTGTTATTATTGTTGTTATTTTTGTTATTGTTATTATTGTTATTATTGTTATTGTTGTTATTATTGTTGTTATTGTTGTTATTATTGATGTTATTGTTGTTATTGTTGATATTGTTATTATTGTTATTATTGTTATTATTGTTATTATTATTATTACTGTTATTATTGTTGTTATTGTTATTATTGTTATTATTGTTATTATTGTTATTATCGTTATTATCGTTATTATAGTTATTAGTGTTATTATCGTTATTATTGTAATTATTGTTATTATTTTTATTATTGTTATTATTGTTATTGTTGTTATTATTGTTGTTATTGTTGTTATTATTGATGTTATTGTTGTTATTGTTGATATTGTTATTATTGTTATTATTGTTATTATTGTTATTATTATTATTACTGTTATTATTGTTGTTATTGTTATTATTGTTATTATTGTTATTATTGGTATAATTGTTATTATTGTTATTGTTGTTATTATTGTAATTATTGTTATTATTGTTATTATTGTTATTGATGTTGTTATTATTGTTATTATTGTTATTATTGTTATTATTGTTATTGTTGTTATTATTGTTATTATCGTTGTTATTGTTATTATTGTGATTATTGTTATGATTGTTATTATTGTTATTGTTATTGTTATTATTGTTATTATTGTTATTATTGTTATTATTGTTATTATCGTTAATATTGTTATTATTGTTATTATTGATATTATTGTTATTATTGTTGTTGTTGTTATTATTTTTATTATTGTTATTATTGTTATTATTATTATTATTGTTATTATTGTTATTGTTATTGTTATTATTGTTATTATTGTTATTGTTATTGTTATTATTGTTATTATCGTTATTATCGTTATTATTTTTATTATTGTTACTATTGTTATTATTGTTATTAAAGTTATTATTGTTATTATTATTGTTATTATTGTTATTGTTATTGTTATTATTGTTATTATTGTTATTATTGTTATTGTTGTTATTATTGTTACTATTGTTTTTATTGTTATTATTGTTATTATTGTTATTATTGTTATTATTGTTATTATTGTTATTATTGTTATTATCGTTAATATTGTTATTATTGTTATTATTGTTATTATTGTTATTATTGTTGTTGTTGTTATTATTTGTATTATTATTATTATTGTTATTATTGTTATTATTGTTATTGTTGTTATTATTGTTATTATCGTTGTTATTGTTATTATTGTGATTATTGTTATTGTTGTTATTATTGTTATTGTTGTTATTGTTGTTATTATTGCTATTATTGCTATTATTGTTATTATTGTTATTGTTGTTATTATTGTTACTATTGTTGTTATTGTTATTATTGTTATTATTGTTATTATTGTTATTATTGTTATTATTGTTGTTATTGTTATTGTTATTATTGTTATTATTGTTATTATTGTTATTATTATTACTATTGTTATTGTTATTGTTATTGTTGTTATTATTCTTATTATCGTTGTTATTGTTATTATTGTTATTATTGTTGTTATTGTAATTATTGTAATTATTGTTATTATTGTTATTGATGTTGTTATTATTGTTATTATTGTTATTATTGTTATTATTGTTATTGTTGTTATTGTTGTTATTATTGCTATTATTGTTGTTGTTATTATTATTTTTATTATTGTTATTGTTATTGTTATTGTTATTGTTATTGTTATTGTTATTGTTATTGTTATTATTGTAATTATTGTTATTGATGTTATTATTGTTATTATCGTTAATATTGTTATTATTGCTATTATTGCTATTATTGTTAATATTTTTATTGTTGTTATTATTGTTACTATTGTTATTATTGTTATTATTGCTATTATTGTTGTTATTGTTATTATTGTTATTATTGTTATTGATGTTGTTATTATTGTTGTTATTGTTATTATTGTTATTATTGTTATTATTGTTGTTATTGTTATTGTTATTATTGTTATTATTGTTATTAATGTTATTGTTATTATTGTTATTATTGTTATTATTGTTGTTATTCTTATTATTGTAATTATTGTTATTATTGTTATTATTGTTATTATTGTTATTATTGTTATTACTGTTATTGTTATTGTTATTATTGTTATTATTGTTATTATTGTTATTATTGTTATTATCGTTAATATTGTTATTATTTTTATTATTGATATTATTGTTATTATTGTTGTTGTTGTTATTATTTTTATTATTGTTATTATTGTTATTATTATTATTATTGTTATTATTGTTATTGCTATTGTTATTATTGTTATTATTGTTATTGTTATTGTTATTATTGTTATTATCGTCATTATCGTTATTACTGTTATTATTGTTATTAATCGTTATTATTGTTACTATTGTTATTATTGTTATTATCGTTATTATTTTTATTATTGTTACTATTGTTATTATTGTTATTATTGTTATTATTGTTATTATTGTTATTATCGTTAATATTGTTATTATTGTTATTATTGTTATTGTTGTTATTATTGTTACTATTCTTTTTATTGTTATTATTGTTATTATTGTTATTATTGTTATTATTGTTATTATTGTTATTATTGTTATTATTGTTATTATCGTTAATATTGTTATTATTGTTATTATTGTTATTATTGTTAATATTGTTGTTGTTGTTATTATTGTTATTATTGTTATTGTTATTGTTATTATTGTTATTATCCTTATTATCGTTATTACTGTTATTATTGTTATTAATCGTTATTATTGTTACTATTGTTATTATTGTTATTATCGTTATTATTTTTATTATTGTTGCTATTGTTATTATTGTTATTATTGTTATTATTGTTATTATTATTGTTATTATTGTTATTGTTATTGTTATTGTTATTATCGTTATTATTGTTACTATTGTTATTATTGTTATGATTGTTATTGTTGTTATTATTTTTTTTATTGTTATTGTCCTTGTTATTGTTATTGTTATAGTTATTATTGTCGTTATAGTTATTATTGTTATTGTCGTTATTTTTGTTATTATTATCATTTTTGTTATTATTGTTGTTATTTTTGTTATTGTTAATATTGTTATTATTGTTATTGTTGTTATTATTGTTGTTATTGTTGTTATTGTTATTATTGTTATTGTTGTTACTATTGATGTTATTGTTATTATTGTTATTATCGTTATTATCGTTATTATTGTTATTATTGTTATTGTTGTTACTATTGTTATTTTTGTAATTATTGTTATTATTTTTATTATTGTTACTATTGTTATTGTTGTTATTATAGTTATTATTGTTATTATTATTGATATTATTGTTATTGTTGTTATTATTGTTAATATTGTCATTTTTGTTATTATTGTTGTTATTTTTGTTATTGTTATTATTGTTATTATTGTTATTGTTGTAATTATTGTTGTTATTGTTGTTATTATTGATGTTATTGTTGTTATTGTTGATATTGTTATTATTGTTATTATTGTTATTATTGTTATTATTATTATTACTGTTATTATTGTTGTTATTGTTATTATTGTTATTATTGTTATTATTGTAATTATTGTTATTATTGTTATTATTGTTATTGATGTTGTTATTATTGTTATTATTGTTATTATTGTTATTATTGTTATTGTTGTTATTATTGTTATTATCGTTGTTATTGTTATTATTGTGATTATTGTTATGATTGTTATTATTGTTATTGTTATTGTTATTATTGTTATTACTGTTATTATTGTTATTATTGTTATTATCCTTAATATTGTTATTATTGTTATTATTGATATTATTGTTATTATTGTTGTTGTTGTTATTATTTTTATTATTGTTATTATTGTTATTATTATTATTATTGTTATTATTGTTATTGTTATTGTTATTATTGTTATTATTGTTATTGTTATTGTTATTATTGTTATTATCGTTATTATCGTTATTACTGTTATTATTGCTATTAATCGTTATTATTGTTACTATTGTTATTATTGTTATTATCGTTATTATTTTTATTATTGTTACTATTGTTATTATTGTTATTAAAGTTATTATTGTTATTATTATTGTTATTATTGTTATTGTTATTGTTATTATTGTTATTATTGTTATTATTGTTATTGTTGTTATTATTGTTACTATTGTTTTTATTGTTATTATTGTTATTATTGTTATTATTGTTATTATTGTTGTTATTGTTATTATTGTTATTATTGTTATTATCGTTAATATTGTTATTATTGTTATTATTGTTATTATTGTTATTATTGTTGTTGTTGTTATTATTTGTATTATTATTATTATTGTTATTATTGTTATTATTGTTATTGTTGTTATTATTGTTATTATCGTTGTTATTGTTATTATTGTGATTATTGTTATTATTGTTATTATTGTTATTGTTGTTATTGTTGTTATTATTGCTATTATTGCTATTATTGTTATTATTGTTATTGTTGTTATTATTGTTACTATTGTTGTTATTGTTATTATTGTTATTATTGTTATTATTGTTATTATTGTTATTATTGTTGTTATTGTTATTGTTATTATTGTTATTATTGTTATTATTGTTAGTATTATTACTATTGTTATTGTTATTGTTATTGTTGTTATTATTCTTATTATCGTTGTTATTGTTATTATTGTTATTATTGTTGTTATTGTAATTATTGTAATTATTGTTATTATTGTTATTGATGTTGTTATTATTGTTATTATTGTTATTATTGTTATTATTGTTATTGTTGTTATTGTTGTTATTATTGCTATTATTGTTTTGTTATTATTATTTTTATTATTGTTATTGTTATTGTTATTGTTATTGTTATTGTTATTGTTATTGATATTGTTATTATTGTTATTATTGTAATTATTGTTATTGATGTTATTATTGTTATTATCGTTAATATTGTTATTATTGCTATTATTGCTATTATTGTTAATATTTTTATTGTTGTTATTATTGTTACTATTGTTGTTATTGTTATTATTGTTATTATTGTTATTATTGTTATTATTGTTGTTATTGTTATTGTTATTATTGTTATTATTGTTTTTATTGTTACTATTGTTATTGTTATTGTTATTGTTGTTATTATTATTATTATCGTTGTTATTGTTATTATTGTTATTTTTGTTATTATTTTTATTATTGTTATTGTTATTGTTATTGTTATTTTTAATGTTATTGTTATTATTGTTATTATTGCTATTATTGTTGTTATTGTTATTATTGTTATTATTGTTATTGATGTTGTTATTATTGTTGTTATTGTTATTATTGTTATTATTGTTATTATTGTTGTTATTGTTATTGTTATTATTGTTATTAATGTTATTGTTATTATTGTTATTATTGTTATTATTGTTGTTATTCTTATTATTGTAATTATTGTTATTATTGTTATTATTGTTATTATTGTTATTATTGTTATTACTGTTATTATTGTTATTGTTGTTATTGTTGTTATTATTGCTATTATTGTTGTTATTATTATTTTTATTATTGTTATTGTTATTGTTATTGTTATTGTTATTATTACTGTTATTATTGTTTTTATTGATATTATTGTTATTATCGTTATTATTGTTATTATCGTTATTATCGTTATTATTGTTATTATTGTTATTATTGTTATTATTGTTATTATCGTTAATATTGTTATTATTGTTATTATTGTTATTGTTGTTATTATTGTTACTATTCTTTTTATTGTTATTATTGTTATTATTGTTATTATTGTTATTATTGTTATTATTGTTATTATTGTTATTATTGTTATTATCGTTAATATTGTTATTATTGTTATTATTGTTATTATTGTTAATATTGTTGTTGTTGTTATTATTGTTATTATTGTTATTGTTATTGTTATTATTGTTATTATCCTTATTATCGTTATTACTGTTATTATTGTTATTAATCGTTATTATTGTTACTATTGTTATTATTGTTATTATCGTTATTATTTTTATTATTGTTGCTATTGTTATTATTGTTATTATTGTTATTATTGTTATTATTATTGTTATTATTGTTATTGTTATTGTTATTGTTATTATCGTTATTATTGTTACTATTGTTATTATTGTTATGATTGTTATTGTTGTTATTATTTTTTTTATTGTTATTGTTCTTGTTATTGTTATTGTTATAGTTATTATTGTCGTTATTGTTATTATTGTTATTGTCGTTATTTTTGTTATTATTATCATTTTTGTTATTATTGTTGTTATTTTTGTTATTGTTAATATTGTTATTATTGTTATTGTTGTTATTATTGTTGTTATTGTTGTTATTGTTATTATTGTTATTGTTGTTATTATTGATGTTATTGTTATTATTGTTATTATCGTTATTATCGTTATTATTGTTATTATTGTTATTGTTGTTATTATTGTTACTATTGTTATTTTTGTAATTATTGTTATTATTTTTATTATTGTTACTATTGTTATTGTTGTTATTATAGTTATTATTGTTATTATTATTGATATTATTGTTATTGTTGTTATTATTGTTAATATTGTCATTTTTGTTATTATTGTTGTTATTTTTGTTATTGTTGTTATTGTTATTATTGTTATTGTTGTTATTATTGTTGTTATTGTTGTTATTATTGATGTTATTGTTGTTATTGTTGATATTGTTATTATTGTTATTATTGTTATTATTGTTATTATTATTATTACTGTTATTATTGTTGTTATTGTTATTATTGTTATTATTGTTATTATTGTTATTATCGTTATTATCGTTATTATAGTTATTAGTGTTATTATCGTTATTATTGTTATTATTGTTATTATTTTTATTATTGTTATTATTGTTATTGTTGTTATTATTGTTGTTATTGTTGTTATTATTGATGTTATTGTTGTTATTGTTGATATTGTTATTATTGTTATTATTGTTATTATTGTTATTATTATTATTACTGTTATTATTGTTGTTATTGTTATTATTGTTATTATTGTTATTTTTGGTATAATTGTTATTATTGTTATTGTTGTTATTATTGTAATTATTGTTATTATTGTTATTATTGTTATTGATGTTGTTATTATTGTTATTATTGTTATTATTGTTATTATTGTTATTGTTGTTATTATTGTTATTATCGTTGTTATTGTTATTATTGTGATTATTGTTATGATTGTTATTATTGTTATTGTTATTGTTATTATTGTTATTATTGTTATTATTGTTATTATTGTTATTATCGTTAATATTGTTATTATTGTTATTATTGATATTATTGTTATTATTGTTGTTGTTGTTATTATTTTTATTATTGTTATTATTGTTATTATTATTATTATTGTTATTATTGTTATTGTTATTGTTATTATTGTTATTATTGTTATTGTTATTGTTATTATTGTTATTATCGTTATTATCGTTATTACTGTTATTATTGCTATTAATCGTTATTATTGTTACTATTGTTATTATTGTTATTATCGTTATTATTTTTATTATTGTTACTATTGTTATTATTGTTATTAAAGTTATTATTGTTATTATTATTGTTATTATTGTTATTGTTATTGTTATTATTGTTATTATTGTTATTATTGTTATTGTTGTTATTATTGTTACTATTGTTTTTATTGTTATTATTATTATTATTGTTATTATTGTTATTATTGTTATTATTGTTATTATTGTTATTATCGTTAATATTGTTATTATTGTTATTATTGTTATTATTGTTATTATTGTTGTTGTTGTTATTATTTGTATTATTATTATTATTGTTATTATTGTTATTATTGTTATAGTTGTTATTATTATTATTATTGTTATTATTGTTATTATTGTTATTGTTGTTATTATTGTTATTATCGTTGTTATTGTTATTATTTTGATTATTGTTATTATTGTTATTTTTGTTATTGTTATTGTTATTATTGTTAATATTGTTATTATTGTTGTTATTGTTATTATTGTGATTTTTGTTATTATTGTTATTATTGTTATTATTTTTATTATTGTTATTGTTATTGTTATTGTTATTTTTAATGTTATTGTTATTATTGTTATTATTGTTATTATTGTTATTATTGTTATTATCGTTAATATTGTTATTATTGTTATTATTGTTATTATTGTTATTATCGTTAATATTGTTATTATTGTAATTATTGTTATTATTGTTAATATTGTTGTTGTTGTTATTATTGTTATTATTGTTATTGTTATTGTTATTATTGTTATTATCCTTATTATCGTTATTACTGTTATTATTGTTATTAATCGTTATTATTGTTACTATTGTTATTATTGTTATTATCGTTATTATTTTTTTCATTATTGTTGCTATTGTTATTATTGTTATTATTGTTATTATTGTTATTATTGTTATTATTGTTATTGTTATTGTTATTGTTGTTATTATTATTATTATCGTTGTTATTGTTATTATTGTTATTTTTGTTATTATTTTTATTATTGTTATTGTTATTGTTATTGTTATTATCGTTATTATTGTTACTATTGTTATTATTGTTATGATTGTTATTGTTGTTATTATTTTTTTTATTGTTATTGTCCTTGTTATTGTTATTGTTATAGTTATTATTGTCGTTATTGTTATTATTGTTATTGTCGTTATTTTTGTTATTATTATCATTTTTGTTATTATTGTTGTTATTTTTGTTATTGTTAATATTGTTATTATTGTTATTGTTGTTATTATTGTTGTTATTGTTGTTATTGTTATTATTGTTATTGTTGTTATTATTGATGTTATTGTTATTATTGTTATTATGGTTATTATCGTTATTATTGTTATTATTGTTATTGTTGTTATTATTGTTACTATTGTTATTTTTGTAATTATTGTTATTATTTTTATTATTGTTACTATTGTTATTGTTGTTATTATAGTTATTATTGTTATTATTATTGATATTATTGTTATTGTTGTTATTATTGTTAATATTGTCATTTTTGTTATTATTGTTGTTATTTTTGTTATTGTTATTATTGTTATTATTGTTATTGTTGTAATTATTGTTGTTATTGTTGTTATTATTGATGTTATTGTTGTTATTGTTGATATTGTTATTATTGTTATTATTGTTATTATTGTTATTATTATTATTACTGTTATTATTGTTGTTATTGTTATTATTGTTATTATTGTTATTATTGTTATTATCGTTATTATCGTTATTATAGTTATTAGTGTTATTATCGTTATTATTGTTATTATTGTTATTATTTTTATTATTGTTATTATTGTTATTGTTGTTATTATTGTTATTATTGTTGTTATTATTGATGTTATTGTTGTTATTGTTGATATTGTTATTATTGTTATTATTGTTATTATTGTTATTATTATTATTACTGTTATTATTGTTGTTATTGTTATTATTGTTATTATTGTTATTATTGGTATAATTGTTATTATTGTTATTGTTGTTATTATTGTAATTATTGTTATTATTGTTATTATTGTTATTGATGTTGTTATTATTGTTATTATTGTTATTATTGTTATTATTGTTATTGTTGTTATTATTGTTATTATCGTTGTTATTGTTATTATTGTGATTATTGTTATGATTGTTATTATTGTTATTGTTATTGTTATTATTGTTATTATTGTTATTATTGTTATTATTGTTATTATCGTTAATATTGTTATTATTGTTATTATTGATATTATTGTTATTATTGTTGTTGTTGTTATTATTTTTATTATTGTTATTATTGTTATTATTATTATTATTGTTATTATTGTTATTGTTATTGTTATTATTGTTATTATTGTTATTGTTATTGTTATTATTGTTATTATCGTTATTATCGTTATTACTGTTATTATTGCTATTAATCGATATTATTGTTACTATTGTTATTATTGTTATTATCGTTATTATTTTTATTATTGTTACTATTGTTATTATTGTTATTAAAGTTATTATTGTTATTATTATTGTTATTATTGTTATTGTTATTGTTATTATTGTTATTATTGTTATTATTGTTATTGTTGTTATTATTGTTACTATTGTTTTTATTGTTATTATTGTTATTATTGTTATTATTGTTATTATTGTTATTATTGTTATTATTGTTATTATTGTTATTATCGTTAATATTGTTATTATTGTTATTATTGTTATTATTGTTATTATTGTTGTTGTTGTTATTATTTGTATTATTATTATTATTGTTATTATTGTTATTATTGTTATTGTTGTTATTATTGTTATTATCGTTGTTATTGTTATTATTGTGATTATTGTTATTATTGTTATTATTGTTATTGTTGTTATTATTGCTATTATTGCTATTATTGTTATTATTGTTATTGTTGTTATTATTGTTACTATTGTTGTTATTGTTATTATTGTTATTATTGTTATTATTGTTATTATTGTTATTATTGTTGTTATTGTTATTGTTATTATTGTTATTATTGTTATTATTGTTATTATTATTACTATTGTTATTGTTATTGTTATTGTTGTTATTATTCTTATTATCGTTGTTATTGTTATTATTGTTATTATTGTTGTTATTGTAATTATTGTAATTATTGTTATTATTGTTATTGATGTTGTTATTATTGTTATTATTGTTATTATTGTTATTATTGTTATTTTTGTTATTGTTGTTATTATTGCTATTATTGTTGTTGTTATTATTATTTTTATTATTGTTATTGTTATTGTTATTGTTATTGTTATTGTTATTGTTATTGTTATTGTTATTATTGTTATTATTGTAATTATTGTTATTGATGTTATTATTGTTATTATCGTTAATATTGTTATTATTGCTATTATTGCTATTATTGTTAATATTTTTATTGTTGTTATTATTGTTACTATTGTTGTTATTGTTATTATTGTTATTATTGTTATTATTGTTATTATTGTTGTTATTGTTATTGTTATTATTGTTATTATTGTTATTATTGTTACTATTGTTATTGTTATTGTTATTGTTGTTATTATTATTATTATCGTTGTTATTGTTATTATTGTTATTTTTGTTATTATTTTTATTATTGTTATTGTTATTGTTATTGTTATTTTTAATGTTATTGTTATTATTGTTATTATTGCTATTATTGTTGTTATTGTTATTATTGTTATTATTGTTATTGATGTTGTTATTATTGTTGTTATTGTTATTATTGTTATTATTGTTATTATTGTTGTTATTGTTATTGTTATTATTGTTATTATTGTTATTAATGTTATTGTTATTATTGTTATTATTGTTATTATTGTTGTTATTCTTATTATTGTAATTATTGTTATTATTGTTATTATTGTTATTATTGTTATTATTGTTATTACTGTTATTATTGTTATTGTTGTTATTGTTGTTATTATTGCTATTATTGTTGTTGTTATTGCTATTATTGTTGTTGTTATTATTATTTTTATTATTGTTATTATCGTTATTATCGTTATTACTGTTATTATTGCTATTAATCGTTATTATTGTTACTATTGTTATTATTGTTATTATCGTTATTATTTTTATTATTGTTACTATTGTTATTATTGTTATTAAAGTTATTATTGTTATTATTATTGTTATTATTGTTATTGTTATTGTTATTATTGTTATTATTGTTATTGTTGTTATTATTGTTACTATTGTTTTTATTGTTATTATTGTTATTATTGTTATTATTGTTATTATTGTTATTATTGTTATTATTGTTATTATCGTTAATATTGTTATTATTGTTATTATTGTTATTAATGTTATTATTGTTGTTGTTGTTATTATTTGTATTATTATTATTATTGTTATTATTGTTATTATTGTTATTGTTGTTATTATTGTTATTATCGTTGTTATTGTTATTATTGTGATTATTGTTATTATTGTTATTATTGTTATTGTTGTTATTATTGCTATTATTGCTATTATTGTTATTATTATTATTGTTGTTATTATTGTTACTATTGTTGTTATTGTTATTATTGTTATTATTGTTATTATTGTTATTATTGTTATTATTGTTATTATTGTTGTTATTGTTATTGTTATTATTGTTATTATTGTTATTATTGTTATTATTATTACTATTGTTATTGTTATTGTTATTGTTGTTATTATTCTTATTATCGTTGTTATTGTTATTATTGTTATTATTGTTGTTATTGTAATTATTGTAATTATTGTTATTATTGTTATTGATGTTGTTATTATTGTTATTATTGTTATTGTTGTTATTGTTGTTATTATTGCTATTATTGTTGTTGTTATTATTATTTTTATTATTGTTATTGTTATTGTTATTGTTATTGTTATTGTTATTGTTATTGTTATTGTTATTGTTATTATTGTTATTATTGTAATTATTGTTATTGATGTTATTATTGTTATTATCGTTAATATTGTTATTATTGCTATTATTGCTATTATTGTTAATATTTTTATTGTTGTTATTATTGTTACTATTGTTGTTATTGTTATTATTGTTATTATTGTTATTATTGTTATTATTGTTGTTATTGTTATTGTTATTATTGTTATTATTGTTATTATTGTTACTATTGTTATTGTTATTGTTATTGTTGTTATTATTATTATTATCGTTGTTATTGTTATTATTGTTATTTTTGTTATTATTTTTATTATTGTTATTGTTATTATTGTTATTATTGTTATTATTGTTATTAATGTTATTGTTATTATTGTTATTATTGTTATTATTGTTGTTATTCTTATTATTGTAATTATTGTTATTATTGTTATTATTGTTATTATTGTTATTATTGTTATTACTGTTATTATTGTTATTGTTGTTATTGTTGTTATTATTGCTATTATTGTTGTTGTTATTATTATTTTTATTATTGTTATTATCGTTATTATCGTTATTACTGTTATTATTGCTATTAATCGTTATTATTGTTACTATTGTTATTATTGTTATTATCGTTATTATTTTTATTATTGTTACTATTGTTATTATTGTTATTAAAGTTATTATTGTTATTATTATTGTTATTATTGTTATTGTTATTGTTATTATTGTTATTATTGTTATTGTTGTTATTATTGTTACTATTGTTTTTATTGTTATTATTGTTATTATTGTTATTATTGTTATTATTGTTATTATTGTTATTATTGTTATTATTGTTATTATCGTTAATATTGTTATTATTGTTATTATTGTTATTATTGTTGTTGTTGTTATTATTTGTATTATTATTATTATTGTTATTATTGTTATTATTGTTATTGTTGTTATTATTGTTATTATCGTTGTTATTGTTATTATTGTGATTATTGTTATTATTGTTATTATTGTTATTGTTGTTATTATTGCTATTATTGCTATTATTGTTATTATTGTTATTGTTGTTATTATTGTTACTATTGTTGTTATTGTTATTATTGTTATTATTGTTATTATTGTTATTATTGTTATTATTGTTGTTATTGTTATTGTTATTATTGTTATTATTGTTATTATTGTTATTATTATTACTATTGTTATTGTTATTGTTATTGTTGTTATTATTCTTATTATCGTTGTTATTGTTATTATTGTTATTATTGTTGTTATTGTAATTATTGTAATTATTGTTATTATTGTTATTGATGTTGTTATTATTGTTATTATTGTTATTATTGTTATTATTGTTATTGTTGTTATTGTTGTTATTATTGCTATTATTGTTGTTGTTATTATTATTTTTATTATTGTTATTGTTATTGTTATTGTTATTGTTATTGTTATTGTTATTGTTATTGTTATTATTGTTATTATTGTAATTATTGTTATTGATGTTATTATTGTTATTATCGTTAATATTGTTATTATTGCTATTATTGCTATTATTGTTAATATTTTTATTGTTGTTATTATTGTTACTATTGTTGTTATTGTTATTATTGTTATTATTGTTATTATTGTTATTATTGTTGTTATTGTTATTGTTATTATTGTTATTATTGTTATTATTGTTACTATTGTTATTGTTATTGTTATTGTTGTTATTATTATTATTATCGTTGTTATTGTTATTATTGTTATTTTTGTTATTATTTTTATTATTGTTATTGTTATTGTTATTGTTATTTTTAATGTTATTGTTATTATTGTTATTATTGTTATTATTGTTGTTATTGTTATTATTGTTATTATTGTTATTGATGTTGTTATTATTGTTGTTATTGTTATTATTGTTATTATTGTTATTATTGTTGTTATTGTTATTGTTATTATTGTTATTATTGTTATTAATGTTATTGTTATTATTGTTATTATTGTTATTATTGTTGTTATTCTTATTATTGTAATTATTGTTATTATTGTTATTATTGTTATTATTGTTATTATTGTTATTACTGTTATTATTGTTATTGTTGTTATTGTTGTTATTATTGCTATTATTGTTGTTGTTATTATTATTTTTATTATTGTTATTGTTATTGTTATTGTTATTGTTATTATTACTGTTATTATTGTTTTTATTGATATTATTGTTATTATTGTTATTATCGTTATTATCGTTATAATTGTTATTATTGTTATTATCGTTATTATTGTTACTATTGTTATTATTGTTATTTTTGTTATTATTTTTATTATTGTTACTATAGTTATTATTGTTATTATTGTTATAATTGTTATTACTGTTATTATTGTTATTATTGTTATTATAGTTATTATTGTTATTATTGTTATTATTGTTATTATTGGTATAATTGTTAGAATTGTTATTATTGTTATTATTGTTATTATTGTGATTATTGTTATTATTGTTATTATTGTTATTAATGTTATTGTTACTGTTATTATTGTTATTTTTGTTATTATTGTTATTGTTGTTATTATTGTTATTATTGTTATTGTTTTTATTATTGTTGTTATTGTTGTTATTGTTATTATTGTTATTATTGTAATTATTGTTATTATTGTTATTATTGTTATTGATGTTGTTATTATTGTTATTATTGTTATTATTGTTATTATTGTTATTGTTGTTATTGTTGTTATTATTGCTATTATTGGTATTTGTTGTTATTATTTTTATTATTGTTATTGTTATTGTTATTGTTATTGTTATTGTTATTATTGTTATTATTGTTATTATTGTTATTGTTGTTATTATTGTTATTATTGTTATTGTTGTTATTTTTGTTATTGTTATTATTGTTATTGTTGTTATTATTGTTGTTATTGTTGTTATTATTGCTATTATTGTTATAGTTGTTATTATTGTTATTATTGTTATTATTGTTATTATTGTTATTGTTGTTATTATTGTTATTATCGTTGTTATTGTTATTATTTTGATTATTGTTATTATTGTTATTTTTGTTATTGTTATTGTTATTATTGTTAATATTGTTATTATTGTTGTTATTGTTATTATTGTAATTATTGTTATTATTGTTATTATTGTTATTGATGTTGTTATTATTGTTATTATTGTTATTATTGTTATTATTGTTATTATTGTTATTGTTGTTATTGTTGTTATTATCGTTAATATTGTTATTATTGCTATTATTGCTATTATTGTTAATATTTTTATTGTTGGTATTATTGTTACTATTCTTGTTATTGTTATTAATGTTATTATTGTTATTATTGTTATTATTGTTGTTATTGTTATTGTTGTTATTATTTTTATTATCGTTAATATTGTTATTATTGCTATTATTGCTATTATTGTTAATATTTTTATTGTTGTCATTATTCTTACTATTGTTGTTATTGTTGTTATTGTTATTGTTATTATTGTTATTATTGTTATTATTGTTGTTATTGTTATTGTTATTATTGTTATTATTGTTATTATTGTTACTATTGTTATTGTTATTGTTGTTATTAATGTTATTATCGTTGTTATTGTTATTATTGTTATTTTTGTTATTATTTTTATTATTGTTATTGTTATTGTTATTGTTATTTTTAATGTTATTGTTATTATTGTTATTATTGCTTTTATTGTTATTGTTGTTATTATTTTTATTAATGTTATTGTTATTGTTATTGTTATTGTTATTATTGTTATTATTGTTATTATTGTTGTTATTTTTGTTATTGTTATTATTGTTATTGTTGTTATTATTGTTGTTAGTGTTGTTATTGTTATTATTGTTATTGTTGTAATTATTGTTATTATCGTTGTTATTGTTATTATTGTTATTATTGTTATTATTGTTATTATTGTTATTATTGTTATTATTGTTATTATCGTTAATATTGTTATTATTGTTATTATTGTTATTATTGTTATTATTGTTGTTGTTGTTATTATTTGTATTATTATTATTATTGTTATTATTGTTATTATTGTTATTGTTGTTATTATTGTTATTATCGTTGTTATTGTTATTATTGTGATTATTGTTATTATTGTTATTATTGTTATTGTTGTTATTGTTGTTATTATTGCTATTATTGCTATTATTGTTGTTATTGTTATTGTTGTTATTATTGTTACTATTGTTGTTATTGTTATTATTGTTATTATTGTTATTATTGTTATTATTGTTATTATTGTTGTTATTGTTATTGTTATTATTGTTATTATTGTTATTATTGTTATTATTATTACTATTGTTATTGTTATTGTTATTGTGGTTATTATTCTTATTATCGTTGTTATTGTTATTATTGTTATTATTGTTGTTATTGTAATTATTGTAATTATTGTTATTATTGTTATTGATGTTGTTATTATTGTTATTATTGTTATTATTGTTATTATTGTTATTGTTGTTATTGTTGTTATTATTGCTATTATTGTTGTTGTTATTATTATTTTTATTATTGTTATTGTTATTGTTATTGTTATTGTTATTGTTATTATTGTTATTATCGTTATTATCGTTATTATCGTTATAATTGTTATTATTGTTATTATCGTTATTATTGTTACTATTGTTATTATTGTTATTTTTGTTATTATTTTTATTATTGTTACTATAGTTATTATTGTTATTATTGTTATAATTGTTATTACTGTTATTATTGTTATTATTGTTATTATAGTTATTATTGTTATTATTGTTATTATTGTTATTATTGGTATAATTGTTAGAATTGTTATTATTGTTATTATTGTTATTATTGTGATTATTGTTATTATTGTTATTATTGTTATTAATGTTATTGTTACTGTTATTATTGTTATTTTTGTTATTATTGTTATTGTTGTTATTATTGTTATTATTGTTATTATCGTTGTTATTGTTATTATTTTGATTATTGTTATTATTGTTATTTTTGTTTTTATTATTGTTGTTATTGTTGTTATTGTTATTATTGTTATTATTGTAATTATTGTTATTATTGTTATTATTGTTATTGATGTTGTTATTATTGTTATTATTGTTATTATTGTTATTATTGTTATTGTTGTTATTGTTGTTATTATTGCTATTATTGGTATTTGTTGTTATTATTTTTATTATTGTTATTGTTATTGTTATTGTTATTGTTATTGTTATTATTGTTATTATTGTTATTATTGTTATTGTTGTTATTATTGTTATTATTGTTATTGTTGTTATTTTTGTTATTGTTATTATTGTTATTGTTGTTATTATTGTTGTTATTGTTGTTATTATTGCTATTATTGTTATAGTTGTTATTATTGTTATTATTGTTATTATTGTTATTATTGTTATTGTTGTTATTATTGTTATTATCGTTGTTATTGTTATTATTTTGATTATTGTTATTATTGTTATTTTTGTTATTGTTATTGTTATTATTGTTAATATTGTTATTATTTTTGTTATTGTTATTATTGTAATTATTGTTATTATTGTTAGCATCGTTATTGATGTTGTTATTATTGTTATTATTGTTATTATTGTTATTATTGTTATTATTGTTATTGTTGTTATTGTTGTTATTATTGCTATTATTGTTGTTGTTATTATTATTTTTATTATTGTTATTGTTATTGTTATTGTTATTGTTATTGTTATTGTTATTGTTATTGTTATCATTGTTATTATTGTTATTATTGTTATTGTTGTTATTATTGTTATTATCGTTAATATTGTTATTATTGTTATTATTGTTATTATTGTTATTGTTGTTATTATTGTTATTATTGTTATTGTTGTTATTTTTGTTATTGTTATTATTGTTATTGTTGTTATTATTGTTGTTATTGTTGTTATTATTGCTATTATTGTTATATTTGTTATTATTATTATTATTGTTATTATTGTTATTATTGTTATTGTTGTTATTATTGTTATTATCGTTGTTATTGTTATTATTTTGATTATTGTTATTATTGTTATTTTTGTTATTGTTATTGTTATTATTGTTAATATTGTTATTATTGTTGTTATTGTTATTATTGTGATTTTTGTTATTATTGTTATTATTGTTATTATTTTTATTATTGTTATTGTTATTGTTATTGTTATTTTTAATGTTATTGTTATTATTGTTATTATTGTTATTATTGTTATTATTGTTATTATCGTTAATATTGTTATTATTGTTATTATTGTTATTATTGTTATTATCGTTAATATTGTTATTATTGTTATTATTGTTATTATTGTTAATATTGTTGTTGTTGTTATTATTGTTATTATTGTTATTGTTATTGTTATTATTGTTATTATCCTTATTATCGTTATTACTGTTATTATTGTTATTAATCGTTATTATTGTTACTATTGTTATTATTGTTATTATCGTTATTATTTTTATTATTGTTGCTATTGTTATTATTGTTATTATTGTTATTATTGTTATTATTATTGTTATTATTGTTATTGTTATTGTTATTGTTATTATCGTTATTATTGTTACTATTGTTATTATTGTTATGATTGTTATTGTTGTTATTATTTTTTTTATTGTTATTGTTCTTGTTATTGTTATTGTTATAGTTATTATTGTCGTTATTGTTATTATTGTTATTGTCGTTATTTTTGTTATTATTATCATTTTTGTTATTATTGTTGTTATTTTTGTTATTGTTAATATTGTTATTATTGTTATTGTTGTTATTATTGTTGTTATTGTTGTTATTGTTATTATTGTTATTGTTGTTATTATTGATGTTATTGTTATTATTGTTATTATCGTTATTATCGTTATTATTGTTATTATTGTTATTGTTGTTATTATTGTTACTATTGTTATTTTTGTAATTATTGTTATTATTTTTATTATTGTTACTATTGTTATTGTTGTTATTATAGTTATTATTGTTATTATTATTGATATTATTGTTATTGTTGTTATTATTGTTAATATTGTCATTTTTGTTATTATTGTTGTTATTTTTGTTATTGTTATTATTGTTATTATTGTTATTGTTGTAATTATTGTTGTTATTGTTGTTATTATTGATGTTATTGTTGTTATTGTTGATATTGTTATTATTGTTATTATTGTTATTATTGTTATTATTATTATTACTGTTATTATTGTTGTTATTGTTATTATTGTTATTATTGTTATTATTGTTATTATCGTTATTATCGTTATTATAGTTATTAGTGTTATTATCGTTATTATTGTTATTATTGTTATTATTTTTATTATTGTTATTATTGTTATTGTTGTTATTATTGTTGTTATTGTTGTTATTATTGATGTTATTGTTGTTATTGTTGATATTGTTATTATTTTTATTACTGTTATTATTGTTATTATTATTATTACTGTTATTATTGTTGTTATTGTTATTATTGTTATTATTGTTATTATTGGTATAATTGTTATTATTGTTATTGTTGTTATTATTGTAATTATTGTTATTATTGTTATTATTGTTATTGATGTTGTTATTATTGTTATTATTGTTATTATTGTTATTATTGTTATTGTTGTTATTATTGTTATTATCGTTGTTATTGTTATTATTGTGATTATTGTTATGATTGTTATTATTGTTATTGTTATTGTTATTATTGTTATTATTGTTATTATTGTTATTATTGTTATTATCGTTAATATTGTTATTATTGTTATTATTGATATTATTGTTATTATTGTTGTTGTTGTTATTATTTTTATTATTGTTATTATTGTTATTATTATTATTATTGTTATTATTGTTATTGTTATTGTTATTATTGTTATTATTGTTATTGTTATTGTTATTATTGTTATTATCGTTATTATCGTTATTACTGTTATTATTGCTATTAATCGTTATTATTGTTACTATTGTTATTATTGTTATTATCGTTATTATTTTTATTATTGTTACTATTGTTATTATTGTTATTAAAGTTATTATTGTTATTATTATTGTTATTATTGTTATTGTTATTGTTATTATTGTTATTATTGTTATTATTGTTATTGTTGTTATTATTGTTACTATTGTTTTTATTGTTATTATTGTTATTATTGTTATTATTGTTATTATTGTTATTATTGTTATTATTGTTATTATTGTTATTATCGTTAATATTGTTATTATTGTTATTATTGTTATTATTGTTATTATTGTTGTTGTTGTTATTATTTGTATTATTATTATTATTGTTATTATTGTTATTATTGTTATTGTTGTTATTATTGTTATTATCGTTATTATTGTTATTATTGTGATTATTGTTATTATTGTTATTATTGTTATTGTTGTTATTGTTGTTATTATTGCTATTATTGCTATTATTGTTATTATTGTTATTGTTGTTATTATTGTTACTATTGTTGTTATTGTTATTATTGTTATTATTGTTATTATTGTTATTATTGTTGTTATTGTTATTGTTATTATTGTTATTATTGTTATTATTATTACTATTGTTATTGTTATTGTTATTGTTGTTATTATTCTTATTATCGTTGTTATTGTTATTATTGTTATTATTGTTGTTATTGTAATTATTGTAATTATTGTTATTATTGTTATTGATGTTGTTATTATTGTTATTATTGTTATTATTGTTATTATTGTTATTGTTGTTATTGTTGTTATTATTGCTATTATTGTTGTTGTTATTATTATTTTTATTATTGTTATTGTTATTGTTATTGTTATTGTTATTGTTATTGTTATTGTTATTGTTATTGTTATTATTGTTATTATTGTAATTATTGTTATTGATGTTATTATTGTTATTATCGTTAATATTGTTATTATTGCTATTATTGCTATTATTGTTAATATTTTTATTGTTGTTATTATTGTTACTATTGTTGTTATTGTTATTATTGTTATTATTGTTATTATTGTTATTATTGTTGTTATTGTTATTGTTATTATTGTTATTATTGTTTTTATTGTTACTATTGTTATTGTTATTGTTATTGTTGTTATTATTATTATTATCGTTGTTATTGTTATTATTGTTATTTTTGTTATTATTTTTATTATTGTTATTGTTATTGTTATTGTTATTTTTAATGTTATTGTAATTATTGTTATTATTGTTATTATTGTTATTATTGTTATTATTGTTATTACTGTTATTATTGTTATTGTTGTTATTGTTGTTATTATTGCTATTATTGTTGTTGTTATTATTATTATTATTATTGTTATTGTTATTGTTATTGTTATTGTTATTATTACTGTTATTATGGTTTTTATTGATATTATTGTTATTATTGTTATTATTGTTATTATCGTTATTATCGTTATAATTGTTATTATTGTTATTATCGTTATTATTGTTACTATTGTTATTATTGTTATTTTTGTTATTATTTTTATTATTGTTACTATAGTTATTATTGTTATTATTGTTATAATTGTTATTACTGTTATTATTGTTATTATTGTTATTATAGTTATTATTGTTATTATTGTTATTATTGTTATTATTGGTATAATTGTTAGAATTGTTATTATTGTTATTATTGTTATTATTGTGATTATTGTTATTATTGTTATTATTGTTATTAATGTTATTGTTACTGTTATTATTGTTATTTTTGTTATTATTGTTATTGTTGTTATTATTGTTATTATTGTTATTGTTTTTATTATTGTTGTTATTGTTGTTATTGTTATTATTGTTATTATTGTAATTATTGTTATTATTGTTATTATTGTTATTGATGTTGTTATTATTGTTATTATTGTTATTATTGTTATTATTGTTATTGTTGTTATTGTTGTTATTATTGCTATTATTGGTATTTGTTGTTATTATTTTTATTATTGTTATTGTTATTGTTATTGTTATTGTTATTATTGTTATTATTGTTATTATTGTTATTATCGTTATTATCGTTATTATAGTTATTAGTGTTATTATCGTTATTATTGTTATTATTGTTATTGTTGTTATTATTGTTACTATTGTTATTTTTGTAATTATTGTTATTATTTTTATTATTGTTACTATTGTTATTGTTGTTATTATAGTTATTATTGTTATTATTATTGATATTATTGTTATTGTTGTTATTATTGTTAATATTGTCATTTTTGTTATTATTGTTGTTATTTTTGTTATTGTTATTATTGTTATTATTGTTATTGTTGTAATTATTGTTGTTATTGTTGTTATTATTGATGTTATTGTTGTTATTGTTGATATTGTTATTATTGTTATTATTGTTATTATTGTTATTATTATTATTACTGTTATTATTGTTGTTATTGTTATTATTGTTATTATTGTTATTATTGTTATTATCGTTATTATCGTTATTATAGTTATTAGTGTTATTATCGTTATTATTGTTATTATTGTTATTATTGTTATTATTGGTATAATTGTTATTATTGTTATTGTTGTTATTATTGTAATTATTGTTATTATTGTTATTATTGTTATTGATGTTGTTATTATTGTTATTATTGTTATTATTGTTATTATTGTTATTGTTGTTATTATTGTTATTATCGTTGTTATTGTTATTATTGTGATTATTGTTATGATTGTTATTATTGTTATTGTTATTGTTATTATTGTTATTATTGTTATTATTGTTATTATCGTTAATATTGTTATTATTGTTATTATTGATATTATTGTTATTATTGTTGTTGTTGTTATTATTTTTATTATTGTTATTATTGTTATTATTATTATTATTGTTATTATTGTTATTGTTATTGTTATTATTGTTATTATTGTTATTGTTATTGTTATTATTGTTATTATCGTTATTATCGTTATTACTGTTATTATTGCTATTAATCGTTATTATTGTTACTATTGTTATTATTGTTATTATCGTTATTATTTTTATTATTGTTACTATTGTTATTATTGTTATTAAAGTTATTATTGTTATTATTATTGTTATTATTGTTATTATTGTTATAATTGTTATTACTGTTATTATTGTTATTATTGTTATTATAGTTATTATTGTTATTATTGTTATTATTGTTATTATTGGTATAATTGTTAGAATTGTTATTATTGTTATTATTGTTATTATTGTGATTATTGTAATTATTGTTATTATTGTTATTAATGTTATTGTTACTGTTATTATTGTTATTTTTGTTATTATTGATATTGTTGTTATTATTGTTATTATTGTTATTGTTTTTATTATTGTTGTTATTGTTGTTATTGTTATTATTGTTATTATTGTAATTATTGTTATTATTGTTATTATTGTTATTGATGTTGTTATTATTGTTATTATTGTTATTATTGTTATTATTGTTATTGTTGTTATTGTTGTTATTATTGCTATTATTGGTATTTGTTGTTATTATTTTTATTATTGTTATTGTTATTGTTATTGTTATTGTTATTATTGTTATTATTGTTATTATTGTTATTGTTGTTATTATTGTTATTATTGTTATTGTTGTTATTTTTGTTATTGTTATTATTGTTATTGTTGTTATTATTGTTGTTATTGTTGTTATTATTGCTATTATTGTTATAGTTGTTATTATTGTTATTATTGTTATTATTGTTATTATTGTTATTATTGTTATTATTGTTATTATTGTTATTATTGTTATTGTTGTTATTATTGTTATTATCGTTGTTATTGTTATTATTTTGATTATTGTTATTATTGTTATTTTTGTTATTGTTATTGTTATTATTGTTAATATTGTTATTATTGTTGTTATTGTTATTATTGTAATTATTGTTATTATTGTTATTATTGTTATTGATGTTGTTATTATTGTTATTATTGTTATTATTGTTATTATTGTTATTGTTGTTATTGTTGTTATTATTGCTATTACTGTTGTTGTTATTATTATTTTTATTATTGTTATTGTTATTGTTATTGTTATTGTTATTGTTATTGTTATCATTGTTATTATTGTTATTATTGTTATTGTTGTTATTATTGTTATTATCGTTAATATTGTTATTATTGTTATTATTGTTATTATTGTTATTGTTGTTATTATTGTTATTATTGTTATTGTTGTTATTTTTGTTATTGTTATTATTGTTATTGTTGTTATTATTGTTGTTATTGTTGTTATTATTGCTATTATTGTTATAGTTGTTATTATTATTATTATTGTTATTATTGTTATTATTGTTATTGTTGTTATTATTGTTATTATCGTTGTTATTGTTATTATTTTGATTATTGTTATTATTGTTATTTTTGTTATTGTTATTGTTATTATTGTTAATATTGTTATTATTGTTGTTATTGTTATTATTGTGATTATTGTTATTATTGTTATTATTGTTATTATTTTTATTATTGTTATTGTTATTGTTATTGTTATTTTTAATGTTATTGTTATTATTGTTATTATTGTTATTATTGTTATTATTGTTATTATCGTTAATATTGTTATTATTGTTATTATTGATATTATTGTTATTATTGTTGTTGTTGTTATTATTTTTATTATTGTTATTATTGTTATTATTATTATTATTGTTATTATTGTTATTGCTATTGTTATTATTGTTATTATTGTTATTGTTATTGTTATTATTGTTATTATCGTTATTATCGTTATTACTGTTATTATTGTTATTAATCGTTATTATTGTTACTATTGTTATTATTGTTATTATCGTTATTATTTTTATTATTGTTACTATTGTTATTATTGTTATTATTGTTATTATTGTTATTATTGTTATTATCGTTAATATTGTTATTATTGTTATTATTGTTATTGTTGTTATTATTGTTACTATTCTTTTTATTGTTATTATTGTTATTATTGTTATTATTGTTATTATTGTTATTATTGTTATTATTGTTATTATTGTTATTATCGTTAATATTGTTATTATTGTTATTATTGTTATTATTGTTAATATTGTTGTTGTTGTTATTATTGTTATTATTGTTATTGTTATTGTTATTATTGTTATTATCCTTATTATCGTTATTACTGTTATTATTGTTATTAATCGTTATTATTGTTGTTATTCTTATTATTGTAATTATTGTTATTATTGTTATTATTGTTATTATTGTTATTATTGTTATTACTGTTATTATTGTTATTGTTGTTATTGTTGTTATTATTGCTATTATTGTTGTTGTTATTATTATTTTTATTATTGTTATTGTTATTGTTATTGTTATTGTTATTATTACTGTTATTATTGTTTTTATTGATATTATTGTTATTATTGTTATTATTGTTATTATCGTTATTATCGTTATAATTGTTATTATTGTTATTATCGTTATTATTGTTACTATTGTTATTATTGTTATTTTTGTTATTATTTTTATTATTGTTACTATAGTTATTATTGTTATTATTGTTATAATTGTTATTACTGTTATTATTGTTATTATTGTTATTATAGTTATTATTGTTATTATTGTTATTATTGTTATTATTGGTATAATTGTTAGAATTGTTATTATTGTTATTATTGTTATTATTGTGATTATTGTTATTATTGTTATTATTGTTATTAATGTTATTGTTACTGTTATTATTGTTATTTTTGTTATTATTGTTATTGTTGTTATTATTGTTATTATTGTTATTGTTTTTATTATTGTTGTTATTGTTGTTATTGTTATTATTGTTATTATTGTAATTATTGTTATTATTGTTATTATTGTTATTGATGTTGTTATTATTGTTATTATTGTTATTATTGTTATTATTGTTATTGTTGTTATTGTTGTTATTATTGCTATTATTGGTATTTGTTGTTATTATTTTTATTATTGTTATTGTTATTGTTATTGTTATTGTTATTATTGTTATTATTGTTATTATTGTTATTATCGTTATTATCGTTATTATAGTTATTAGTGTTATTATCGTTATTATTGTTATTATTGTTATTGTTGTTATTATTGTTACTATTGTTATTTTTGTAATTATTGTTATTATTTTTATTATTGTTACTATTGTTATTGTTGTTATTATAGTTATTATTGTTATTATTATTGATATTATTGTTATTGTTGTTATTATTGTTAATATTGTCATTTTTGTTATTATTGTTCTTATTTTTGTTATTGTTATTATTGTTATTATTGTTATTGTTGTAATTATTGTTGTTATTGTTGTTATTATTGATGTTATTGTTGTTATTGTTGATATTGTTATTATTGTTATTATTGTTATTATTGTTATTATTATTATTACTGTTATTATTGTTGTTATTGTTATTATTGTTATTATTGTTATTATTGTTATTATCGTTATTATCGTTATTATAGTTATTAGTGTTATTATCGTTATTATTGTTATTATTGTTATTATTTTTATTATTGTTATTATTGTTATTCTTGTTATTATTGTTGTTATTGTTGTTATTATTGATGTTATTGTTTTTATTGTTGATATTGTTATTATTGTTATTATTGTTATTATTGTTATTATTATTATTACTGTTATTATTGTTGTTATTGTTATTATTGTTATTATTGTTATTATTGGTATAATTGTTATTATTGTTATTGTTGTTATTATTGTAATTATTGTTATTATTGTTATTATTGTTATTGATGTTGTTATTATTGTTATTATTGTTATTATTGTTATTATTGTTATTGTTGTTATTATTGTTATTATCGTTGTTATTGTTATTATTGTGATTATTGTTATGATTGTTATTATTGTTATTGTTATTGTTATTATTGTTATTATTGTTATTATTGTTATTATCGTTAATATTGTTATTATTGTTATTATTGATAATATTGTTATTATTGTTGTTGTTGTTATTATTTTTATTATTGTTATTATTGTTATTATTATTATTATTGTTATTATTGTTATTATTGTTATTGTTTTTATTATTGTTGTTATTGTTGTTATTGTTATTATTGTTATTATTGTAATTATTGTTATTATTGTTATTATTGTTATTGATGTTGTTATTATTGTTATTATTGTTATTATTGTTATTATTGTTATTGTTGTTATTGTTGTTATTATTGCTATTATTGGTATTTGTTGTTATTATTTTTATTATTGTTATTGTTATTGTTATTGTTATTGTTATTATTGTTATTATTGTTATTATTGTTATTGTTGTTATTATTGTTATTATTGTTATTGTTGTTATTTTTGTTATTGTTATTATTGTTATTGTTGTTATTATTGTTGTTATTGTTGTTATTATTGCTATTATTGTTATAGTTGTTATTATTGTTATTATTGTTATTATTGTTATTATTGTTATTATTGTTATTATTGTTATTATTGTTATTGTTGTTATTATTGTTATTATCGTTGTTATTGTTATTATTTTGATTATTGTTATTATTGTTATTTTTGTTATTGTTATTGTTATTATTGTTAATATTGTTATTATTGTTGTTATTGTTATTATTGTAATTATTGTTATTATTGTTATTATTGTTATTGATGTTGTTATTATTGTTATTATTGTTATTATTGTTATTATTGTTATTGTTGTTATTGTTGTTATTATTGCTATTATTGTTGTTGTTATTATTATTTTTATTATTGTTATTGTTATTGTTATTGTTATTGTTATTGTTATTGTTATCATTGTTATTATTGTTATTATTGTTATTGTTGTTATTATTGTTATTATCGTTAATATTGTTATTATTGTTATTATTGTTATTATTGTTATTGTTGTTATTATTGTTATTATTGTTATTGTTGTTATTTTTGTTATTGTTATTATTGTTATTGTTGTTATTATTGTTGTTATTGTTGTTATTATTGCTATTATTGTTATAGTTGTTATTATTATTATTATTGTTATTATTGTTATTATTGTTATTGTTGTTATTGTTATTATTTTGATTATTGTTATTATTGTTATTTTTGTTATTGTTATTGTTATTATTGTTAATATTGTTATTATTGTTGTTATTGTTATTATTGTGATTATTGTTATTATTGTTATTATTGTTATTATTTTTATTATTGTTATTGTTATTGTTATTGTTATTTTTAATGTTATTGTTATTATTGTTATTATTGTTATTATTGTTATTATTGTTATTATCGTTAATATTGTTATTATTGTTATTATTGATATTATTGTTATTATTGTTGTTGTTGTTATTATTTTTATTATTGTTATTATTGTTATTATTATTATTATTGTTATTATTGTTATTGCTATTGTTATTATTGTTATTATTGTTATTGTTATTGTTATTATTGTTATTATCGTTATTATCGTTATTACTGTTATTATTGTTATTAATCGTTATTATTGTTACTATTGTTATTATTGTTATTATCGTTATTATTTTTATTATTGTTACTATTGTTATTATTGTTATTATTGTTATTATTGTTATTATTGTTATTATCGTTAATATTGTTATTATTGTTATTATTGTTATTGTTGTTATTATTGTTACTATTCTTTTTATTGTTATTATTGTTATTATTGTTATTATTGTTATTATTGTTATTATTGTTATTATTGTTATTATTGTTATTATCGTTAATATTGTTATTATTGTTATTATTGTTATTATTGTTAATATTGTTGTTGTTGTTATTATTGTTATTATTGTTATTGTTATTGATATTATTGTTATTATCCTTATTATCGTTATTACTGTTATTATTGTTATTAATCGTTATTATTGTTGTTATTCTTATTATTGTAATTATTGTTATTATTGTTATTATTGTTATTATTGTTATTATTGTTATTACTGTTATTATTGTTATTGTTGTTATTGTTGTTATTATTGCTATTATTGTTGTTGTTATTATTATTTTTATTATTGTTATTGTTATTGTTATTGTTATTGTTATTATTACTGTTATTATTGTTTTTATTGATATTATTGTTATTATTGTTATTATTGTTATTATCGTTATTATCGTTATAATTGTTATTATTGTTATTATCGTTATTATTGTTACTATTGTTATTATTGTTATTTTTGTTATTATTTTTATTATTGTTACTATAGTTATTATTGTTATTATTGTTATAATTGTTATTACTGTTATTATTGTTATTATTGTTATTATAGTTATTATTGTTATTATTGTTATTATTGTTATTATTGGTATAATTGTTAGAATTGTTATTATTGTTATTATTGTTATTATTGTGATTATTGTTATTATTGTTATTATTGTTATTAATGTTATTGTTACTGTTATTATTGTTATTTTTGTTATTATTGTTATTGTTGTTATTATTGTTATTATAGTTATTGTTTTTATTATTGTTGTTATTGTTGTTATTGTTATTATTGTTATTATTGTAATTATTGTTATTATTGTTATTATTGTTATTGATGTTGTTATTATTGTTATTATTGTTATTATTGTTATTATTGTTATTGTTGTTATTGTTGTTATTATTGCTATTATTGGTATTTGTTGTTATTATTTTTATTATTGTTATTGTTATTGTTATTGTTATTGTTATTATTGTTATTATTGTTATTATTGTTATTATCGTTATTATCGTTATTATAGTTATTAGTGTTATTATCGTTATTATTGTTATTATTGTTATTGTTGTTATTATTGTTACTATTGTTATTTTTGTAATTATTGTTATTATTTTTATTATTGTTACTATTGTTATTGTTGTTATTATAGTTATTATTGTTATTATTATTGATATTATTGTTATTGTTGTTATTATTGTTAATATTGTCATTTTTGTTATTATTGTTGTTATTTTTGTTATTGTTATTATTGTTATTATTGTTATTGTTGTAATTATTGTTGTTATTGTTGTTATTATTGATGTTATTGTTGTTATTGTTGATATTGTTATTATTGTTATTATTGTTATTATTGTTATTATTATTATTACTGTTATTATTGTTGTTATTGTTATTATTGTTATTATTGTTATTATTGTTATTATCGTTATTATCGTTATTATAGTTATTAGTGTTATTATCGTTATTATTGTTATTATTGTTATTATTGTTATTATTGGTATAATTGTTATTATTGTTATTGTTGTTATTATTGTAATTATTGTTATTATTGTTATTATTGTTATTGATGTTGTTATTATTGTTATTATTGTTATTATTGTTATTGTTGTTATTATTGTTATTATCGTTGTTATTGTTATTATTGTGATTATTGTTATGATTGTTATTATTGTTATTGTTATTGTTATTATTGTTATTATTGTTATTATTGTTATTATCGTTAATATTGTTATTATTGTTATTATTGATATTATTGTTATTATTGTTGTTGTTGTTATTATTTTTATTATTGTTATTATTGTTATTATTATTATTATTGTTATTATTGTTATTGTTATTGTTATTATTGTTATTATTGTTATTGTTATTGTTATTATTGTTATTATCGTTATTATCGTTATTACTGTTATTATTGCTATTAATCGTTATTATTGTTACTATTGTTATTATTGTTATTATCGTTATTATTTTTATTATTGTTACTATTGTTATTATTGTTATTAAAGTTATTATTGTTATTATTATTGTTATTATTGTTATTATTGTTATAATTGTTATTACTGTTATTATTGTTATTATTGTTATTATAGTTATTATTGTTATTATTGTTATTATTGTTATTATTGGTATAATTGTTAGAATTGTTATTATTGTTATTATTGTTATTATTGTGATTATTGTAATTATTGTTATTATTGTTATTAATGTTATTGTTACTGTTATTATTGTTATTTTTGTTATTATTGATATTGTTGTTATTATTGTTATTATTGTTATTGTTTTTATTATTGTTGTTATTGTTGTTATTGTTATTATTGTTATTATTGTAATTATTGTTATTATTGTTATTATTGTTATTGATGTTGTTATTATTGTTATTATTGTTATTATTGTTATTATTGTTATTGTTGTTATTGTTGTTATTATTGCTATTATTGGTATTTGTTGTTATTATTTTTATTATTGTTATTGTTATTGTTATTGTTATTGTTATTATTGTTATTATTGTTATTATTGTTATTGTTGTTATTATTGTTATTATTGTTATTGTTGTTATTTTTGTTATTGTTATTATTGTTATTGTTGTTATTATTGTTGTTATTGTTGTTATTATTGCTATTATTGTTATAGTTGTTATTATTGTTATTATTGTTATTATTGTTATTATTGTTATTATTGTTATTATTGTTATTATTGTTATTATTGTTATTGTTGTTATTATTGTTATTATCGTTGTTATTGTTATTATTTTGATTATTGTTATTATTGTTATTTTTGTTATTGTTATTGTTATTATTGTTAATATTGTTATTATTGTTGTTATTGTTATTATTGTAATTATTGTTATTATTGTTATTATTGTTATTGATGTTGTTATTATTGTTATTATTGTTATTATTGTTATTATTGTTATTGTTGTTATTGTTGTTATTATTGCTATTATTGTTGTTGTTATTATTATTTTTATTATTGTTATTGTTATTGTTATTGTTATTGTTATTGTTATTGTTATCATTGTTATTATTGTTATTATTGTTATTGTTGTTATTATTGTTATTATCGTTAATATTGTTATTATTGTTATTATTGTTATTATTGTTATTGTTGTTATTATTGTTATTATTGTTATTGTTGTTATTTTTGTTATTGTTATTATTGTTATTGTTGTTATTATTGTTGTTATTGTTGTTATTATTGCTATTATTGTTATAGTTGTTATTATTATTATTATTGTTATTATTGTTATTATTGTTATTGTTGTTATTATTGTTATTATCGTTGTTATTGTTATTATTTTGATTATTGTTATTATTGTTATTTTTGTTATTGTTATTGTTATTATTGTTAATATTGTTATTATTGTTGTTATTGTTATTATTGTGATTATTGTTATTATTGTTATTATTGTTATTATTTTTATTATTGTTATTGTTATTGTTATTGTTATTTTTAATGTTATTGTTATTATTGTTATTATTGTTATTATTGTTATTATTGTTATTATCGTTAATATTGTTATTATTGTTATTATTGATATTATTGTTATTATTGTTGTTGTTGTTATTATTTTTATTATTGTTATTATTGTTATTATTATTATTATTGTTATTATTGTTATTGCTATTGTTATTATTGTTATTATTGTTATTGTTATTGTTATTATTGTTATTATCGTTATTATCGTTATTACTGTTATTATTGTTATTAATCGTTATTATTGTTACTATTGTTATTATTGTTATTATCGTTATTATTTTTATTATTGTTACTATTGTTATTATTGTTATTATTGTTATTATTGTTATCATTGTTATTATCGTTAATATTGTTATTATTGTTATTATTGTTATTGTTGTTATAATTGTTACTATTCTTTTTATTGTTATTATTGTTATTATTGTTATTATTGTTATTATTGTTATTATTGTTATTATTGTTATTATTGTTATTATCGTTAATATTGTTATTATTGTTATTATTGTTATTATTGTTAATATTGTTGTTGTTGTTATTATTGTTATTATTGTTATTGTTATTGTTATTATTGTTATTATCCTTATTATCGTTATTACTGTTATTATTGTTATTAATCGTTATTATTGTTGTTATTCTTATTATTGTAATTATTGTTATTATTGTTATTATTGTTATTATTGTTATTATTGTTATTACTGTTATTATTGTTATTGTTGTTATTGTTGTTATTATTGCTATTATTGTTGTTGTTATTATTATTTTTATTATTGTTATTGTTATTGTTATTGTTATTGTTATTATTACTGTTATTATTGTTTTTATTGATATTATTGTTATTATTGTTATTATTGTTATTATCGTTATTATCGTTATAATTGTTATTATTGTTATTATCGTTATTATTGTTACTATTGTTATTATTGTTATTTTTGTTATTATTTTTATTATTGTTACTATAGTTATTATTGTTATTATTGTTATAATTGTTATTACTGTTATTATTGTTATTATTGTTATTATAGTTATTATTGTTACTATTGTTATTATTGTTATTATTGGTATAATTGTTAGAATTGTTATTATTGTTATTATTGTTATTATTGTGATTATTGTTATTATTGTTATTATTGTTATTAATGTTATTGTTACTGTTATTATTGTTATTTTTGTTATTATTGTTATTGTTGTTATTATTGTTATTATTGTTATTGTTTTTATTATTGTTGTTATTGTTGTTATTGTTATTATTGTTATTATTGTAATTATTGTTATTATTGTTATTATTGTTATTGATGTTGTTATTATTGTTATTATTGTTATTATTGTTATTATCGTTATTATCGTTATTATAGTTATTAGTGTTATTATCGTTATTATTGTTATTATTGTTATTATTTTTATTATTGTTATTATTGTTATTGTTGTTATTATTGTTGTTATTGTTGTTATTATTGATGTTATTGTTTTTATTGTTGATATTGTTATTATTGTTATTATTGTTATTATTGTTATTATTATTATTACTGTTATTATTGTTGTTATTGTTATTATTGTTATTATTGTTATTATTGGTATAATTGTTATTATTGTTATTGTTGTTATTATTGTAATTATTGTTATTATTGTTATTATTGTTATTGATGTTGTTATTATTGTTATTATTGTTATTATTGTTATTATTGTTATTGTTGTTATTATTGTTATTATCGTTGTTATTGTTATTATTGTGATTATTGTTATGATTGTTATTATTGTTATTGTTATTGTTATTATTGTTATTATTGTTATTATTGTTATTATCGTTAATATTGTTATTATTGTTATTATTGATATTATTGTTATTATTGTTGTTGTTGTTATTATTTTTATTATTGTTATTATTGTTATTATTATTATTATTGTTATTATTGTTATTGTTATTGTTATTATTGTTATTATTGTTATTGTTATTGTTATTATTGTTATTATCGTTATTATCGTTATTACTGTTATTATTGCTATTAATCGTTATTATTGTTACTATTGTTATTATTGTTATTATCGTTATTATTTTTATTATTGTTACTATTGTTATTATTGTTATTAAAGTTATTATTGTTATTATTATTGTTATTATTGTTATTGTTATTGTTATTATTGTTATTATTGTTATTATTGTTATTGTTGTTATTATTGTTACTATTGTTTTTATTGTTATTATTGTTATTATTGTTATTATTGTTATTATTGTTATTATTGTTATTATTGTTATTATTGTTATTATCGTTAATATTGTTATTATTGTTATTATTGTTATTATTGTTATTATTGTTGTTGTTGTTATTATTTGTATTATTATTATTATTGTTATTATTGTTATTATTGTTATTGTTGTTATTATTGTTATTATCGTTGTTATTGTTATTATTGTGATTATTGTTATTATTGTTATTATTGTTATTGTTGTTATTGTTGTTATTATTGCTATTATTGCTATTATTGTTATTATTGTTATTGTTGTTATTATTGTTACTATTGTTGTTATTGTTATTATTGTTATTATTGTTATTATTGTTATTATTGTTATTATTGTTGTTATTGTTATTGTTATTATTGTTATTATTGTTATTATTGTTATTATTATTACTATTGTTATTGTTATTGTTATTGTTGTTATTATTCTTATTATCGTTGTTATTGTTATTATTGTTATTATTGTTGTTATTGTAATTATTGTAATTATTGTTATTATTGTTATTGATGTTGTTATTATTGTTATTATTGTTATTATTGTTATTATTCTTATTGTTGTTATTGTTGTTATTATTGCTATTATTGTTGTTGTTATTATTATTTTTATTATTGTTATTGTTATTGTTATTGTTATTGTTATTGTTATTGTTATTGTTATTATTGTTATTATTGTAATTATTGTTATTGATGTTATTATTGTTATTATCGTTAATATTGTTATTATTGCTATTATTGCTATTATTGTTAATATTTTTATTGTTGTTATTATTGTTACTATTGTTGTTATTGTTATTATTGTTATTACTGTTATTATTGTTATTATTGTTGTTATTGTTATTGTTATTATTGTTATTATTGTTTTTATTGTTACTATTGTTATTGTTATTGTTATTGTTGTTATTATTATTATTATCGTTGTTATTGTTATTATTGTTATATTTGTTATTATTTTTATTATTGTTATTGTTATTGTTATTGTTATTTTTAATGTTATTGTTATTATTGTTATTATTGCTATTATTGTTGTTATTGTTATTATTGTTATTATTGTTATTGATGTTGTTATTATTGTTGTTATTGTTATTATTGTTATTATTGTTATTATTGTTGTTATTGTTATTGTTATTATTGTTATTATTGTTATTAATGTTATTGTTATTATTGTTATTATTGTTATTATTGTTGTTATTCTTATTATTGTAATTATTGTTATTATTGTTATTATTGTTATTATTGTTATTATTGTTATTACTGTTATTATTGTTATTGTTGTTATTGTTGTTATTATTGCTATTATTGTTGTTGTTATTATTATTTTTATTATTGTTATTGTTATTGTTATTGTTATTGTTATTATTACTGTTATTATTGTTTTTATTGATATTATTGTTATTATTGTTATTATTGTTATTATCGTTATTATCGTTATAATTGTTATTATTGTTATTATCGTTATTATTGTTACTATTGTTATTATTGTTATTTTTGTTATTATTTTTATTATTGTTACTATAGTTATTATTGTTATTATTGTTATAATTGTTATTACTGTTATTATTGTTATTATTGTTATTATAGTTATTATTGTTATTATTGTTATTATTGTTATTATTGGTATAATTGTTAGAATTGTTATTATTGTTATTATTGTTATTATTGTGATTATTGTTATTATTGTTATTATTGTTATTAATGTTATTGTTACTGTTATTATTGTTATTTTTGTTATTATTGTTATTGTTGTTATTATTGTTATTATTGTTATTGTTTTTATTATTGTTGTTATTGTTGTTATTGTTATTATTGTTATTATTGTAATTATTGTTATTATTGTTATTATTGTTATTGATGTTGTTATTATTGTTATTATTGTTATTATTGTTATTATTGTTATTGTTGTTATTGTTGTTATTATTGCTATTATTGGTATTTGTTGTTATTATTTTTATTATTGTTATTGTTATTGTTATTGTTATTGTTATTATTGTTATTATTGTTATTATTGTTATTGTTGTTATTATTGTTATTATTGTTATTGTTGTTATTTTTGTTATTGTTATTATTGTTATTGTTGTTATTATTATTGTTATTATTGTTATTGTTGTTATTATTGTTGTTATTGTTGTTATTATTGATGTTATTGTTGTTATTGTTGATATTGTTATTATTGTTATTATTGTTATTATTGTTATTATTATTATTACTGTTATTATCGTTGTTATTGTTATTATTGTTATTATTGTTATTATTGGTATAATTGTTATTATTGTTATTGTTGTTATTATTGTAATTATTGTTATTATTGTTATTATTGTTATTGATGTTGTTATTATTGTTATTATTGTTATTATTGTTATTATTGTTATTGTTGTTATTATTGTTATTATCGTTGTTATTGTTATTATTGTGATTATTGTTATGATTGTTATTATTGTTATTGTTATTGTTATTATTGTTATTATTGTTATTATTGTTATTATTGTTATTATTGTTATTATTGTTATTATCGTTAATATTGTTATTATTGTTATTATTGATATTATTGTTATTATTGTTGTTGTTGTTATTATTTTTATTATTGTTATTATTGTTATTATTATTATTATTGTTATTATTGTTATTGTTATTGTTATTATTGTTATTATTGTTATTGTTATTGTTATTATTGTTATTATCGTTATTATCGTTATTACTGTTATTATTGCTATTAATCGTTATTATTGTTACTATTGTTATTATTGTTATTATCGTTATTATTTTTATTATTGTTACTATTGTTATTATTGTTATTAAAGTTATTATTGTTATTATTATTGTTATTATTGTTATTGTTATTGTTATTATTGTTATTATTGTTATTATTGTTATTGTTGTTATTATTGTTACTATTGTTTTTATTGTTATTATTGTTATTATTGTTATTATTGTTATTATTGTTATTATTGTTATTATTGTTATTATTGTTATTATCGTTAATATTGTTATTATTGTTATTATTGTTATTATTGTTATTATTGTTGTTGTTGTTATTATTTGTATTATTATTATTATTGTTATTATTGTTATTATTGTTATTGTTGTTATTATTGTTATTATCGTTGTTATTGTTATTATTGTGATTATTGTTATTATTGTTATTATTGTTATTGTTGTTATTGTTGTTATTATTGCTATTATTGCTATTATTGTTATTATTGTTATTGTTGTTATTATTGTTACTATTGTTGTTATTGTTATTATTGTTATTATTGTTATTATTGTTATTATTGTTATTATTGTTGTTATTGTTATTGTTATTATTGTTATTATTGTTATTATTGTTATTATTATTACTATTGTTATTGTTATTGTTATTGTTGTTATTATTCTTATTATCGTTGTTATTGTTATTATTGTTGTTATTGTAATTATTGTAATTATTGTTATTATTGTTATTGATGTTGTTATTATTGTTATTATTGTTATTATTGTTATTATTGTTATTGTTGTTATTGTTGTTATTATTGCTATTATTGTTGTTGTTATTATTATTTTTATTATTGTTATTGTTATTGTTATTGTTATTGTTATTGTTATTGTTATTGTTATTGTTATTATTGTTATTATTGTAATTATTGTTATTGATGTTATTATTGTTATTATCGTTAATATTGTTATTATTGCTATTATTGCTATTATTGTTAATATTTTTATTGTTGTTATTATTGTTACTATTGTTGTTATTGTTATTATTGTTATTATTGTTATTATTGTTATTATTGTTGTTATTGTTATTGTTATTATTGTTATTATTGTTTTTATTGTTACTATTGTTATTGTTATTGTTATTGTTGTTATTATTATTATTATCGTTGTTATTGTTATTATTGTTATTTTTGTTATTATTTTTATTATTGTTATTGTTATTGTTATTGTTATTTTTAATGTTATTGTTATTATTGTTATTATTGCTATTATTGTTGTTATTGTTATTATTGTTATTATTGTTATTGATGTTGTTATTATTGTTGTTATTGTTATTATTGTTATTATTGTTATTATTGTTGTTATTGTTATTGTTATTATTGTTATTATTGTTATTAATGTTATTGTTATTATTGTTATTATTGTTATTATTGTTGTTATTCTTATTATTTTAATTATTGTTATTATTGTTATTATTGTTATTATTGTTATTATTGTTATTACTGTTATTATTGTTATTGTTGTTATTGTTGTTATTATTGCTATTATTGTTGTTGTTATTATTATTTTTATTATTGTTATTGTTATTGTTATTGTTATTGTTATTATTACTGTTATTATTGTTTTTATTGATATTATTGTTATTATTGTTATTATTGTTATTATCGTTATTATCGTTATAATTGTTATTATTGTTATTATCGTTATTATTGTTACTATTGTTATTATTGTTATTTTTGTTATTATTTTTATTATTGTTACTATAGTTATTATTGTTATTATTGTTATAATTGTTATTACTGTTATTATTGTTATTATTGTTATTATAGTTATTATTGTTATTATTGTTATTATTGTTATTATTGGTATAATTGTTAGAATTGTTATTATTGATATTATTGTTATTATTGTGATTATAGTTATTATTGTTATTATTGTTATTAATGTTATTGTTACTGTTATTATTGTTATTTTTGTTATTATTGTTATTGTTGTTATTATTGTTATTATTGTTATTGTTTTTATTATTGTTGTTATTGTTGTTATTGTTATTATTGTTATTATTGTAATTATTGTTATTATTGTTATTATTGTTATTGATGTTGTTATTATTGTTATTATTGTTATTATTGTTATTATTGTTATTGTTGTTATTGTTGTTATTATTGCTATTATTGGTATTTGTTGTTATTATTTTTATTATTGTTATTGTTATTGTTATTGTTATTGTTATTGTTATTATTGTTATTATTGTTATTATTGTTATTGTTGTTATTATTGTTATTATTGTTATTGTTGTTATTTTTGTTATTGTTATTATTGTTATTGTTGTTATTATTGTTGTTATTGTTGTTATTATTGCTATTATTGTTATAGTTGTTATTATTGTTATTATTGTTATTATTGTTATTATTGTTATTGTTGTTATTATTGTTATTATCGTTGTTATTGTTATTATTTTGATTATTGTTATTATTGTTATTTTTGTTATTGTTATTGTTATTATTGTTAATATTGTTATTATTGTTGTTATTGTTATTATTGTAATTATTGTTATTATTGTTATTATTGTTATTGATGTTGTTATTATTGTTATTATTGTTATTATTGTTATTATTGTTATTATTGTTATTGTTGTTATTGTTGTTATTATTGCTATTATTGTTGTTGTTATTATTATTTTTATTATTGTTATTGTTATTGTTATTGCTATTGTTATTGTTATTGTTATTGTTATTATTGTTATTGTTGTTATTATTGTTATTATCGTTAATATTGTTATTATTGTTATTATTGTTATTATTGTTATTGTTGTTATTATTGTTATTATTGTTATTGTTGTTATTTTTGTTATTGTTATTATTGTTATTGTTGTTATTATTGTTGTTATTGTTGTTATTATTGCTATTATTGTTATTGTTATTGTTATTGTTATTGTTATTGTTATTGTTATTGTTATTGTTATTATTGTTATTATTGTAATTATTGTTATTGATGTTATTATTGTTATTATCGTTAATATTGTTATTATTGCTATTATTGCTATTATTGTTAATATTGTTATTATCGTTATTATTGTTACTATTGTTATTATTGTTATTTTTGTTATTATTTTTATTATTGTTACTATAGTTATTATTGTTATTATTGTTATAATTGTTATTACTGTTATTATTGTTATTATTGTTATTATAGTTATTATTGTTATTATTGTTATTATTGTTATTATTGGTATAATTGTTAGAATTGTTATTATTGTTATTATTGTTATTATTGTGATTATTGTTATTATTGTTATTATTGTTATTAATGTTATTGTTACTGTTATTATTGTTATTTTTGTTATTATTGTTATTGTTGTTATTATTGTTATTATTGTTATTGTTTTTATTATTGTTGTTATTGTTGTTATTGTTATTATTGTTATTATTGTAATTATTGTTATTATTGTTATTATTGTTATTGATGTTGTTATTATTGTTATTATTGTTATTATTGTTATTATTGTTATTGTTGTTATTGTTGTTATTATTGCTATTATTGGTATTTGTTGTTATTATTTTTATTATTGTTATTGTTATTGTTATTGTTATTGTTATTATTGTTATTATTGTTATTATTGTTATTGTTGTTATTATTGTTATTATTGTTATTGTTGTTATTTTTGTTATTGTTATTATTGTTATTGTTGTTATTATTATTGTTATTATTGTTATTGTTGTTATTATTGTTGTTATTGTTGTTATTATTGATGTTATTGTTGTTATTGTTGATATTGTTATTATTGTTATTATTGTTATTATTGTTATTATTATTATTACTGTTATTATTGTTGTTATTGTTATTATTGTTATTATTGTTATTATTGGTATAATTGTTATTATTGTTATTGTTGTTATTATTGTAATTATTGTTATTATTGTTGTTATTGTTATTGATGTTGTTATTATTGTTATTATTGTTATTATTGTTATTATTGTTATTGTTGTTATTATTGTTATTATCGTTGTTATTGTTATTATTGTGATTATTGTTATGATTGTTATTATTGTTATTGTTATTGTTATTATTGTTATTATTGTTATTATTGTTATTATTGTTATTATCGTTAATATTGTTATTATTGTTATTATTGATATTATTGTTATTATTGTTGTTGTTGTTATTATTTTTATTATTGTTATTATTGTTATTATTATTATTATTGTTATTATTGTTATTGTTATTGTTATTATTGTTATTATTGTTATTGTTATTGTTATTATTGTTATTATCGTTATTATCGTTATTACTGTTATTATTGCTATTAATCGTTATTATTGTTACTATTGTTATTATTGTTATTATCGTTATTATTTTTATTATTGTTACTATTGTTATTATTGTTATTAAAGTTATTATTGTTATTATTATTGTTATTATTGTTATTGTTATTGTTATTATTGTTATTATTGTTATTATTGTTATTGTTGTTATTATTGTTACTATTGTTTTTATTGTTATTATTGTTATTATTGTTATTATTGTTATTATTGTTATTATTGTTATTATTGTTATTATTGTTATTATCGTTAATATTGTTATTATTGTTATTATTGTTATTATTGTTATTATTGTTGTTGTTGTTATTATTTGTATTATTATTATTATTGTTATTATTGTTATTATTGTTATTGTTGTTATTATTGTTATTATCGTTGTTATTGTTATTATTGTGATTATTGTTATTATTGTTATTATTGTTATTGTTGTTATTGTTGTTATTATTGCTATTATTGCTATTATTGTTATTATTGTTATTGTTGTTATTATTGTTACTATTGTTGTTATTGTTATTATTGTTATTATTGTTATTATTGTTATTATTGTTATTATTGTTGTTATTGTTATTATTGTTATTATTGTTATTATTGTTATTATTGTTATTATTATTACTATTGTTATTGTTATTGTTATTGTTGTTATTATTCTTATTATCGTTGTTATTGTTATTATTGTTGTTATTGTAATTATTGTAATTATTGTTATTATTGTTATTGATGTTGTTATTATTGTTATTATTGTTATTATTGTTATTATTGTTATTATTGTTATTGTTGTTATTGTTGTTATTATTGCTATTATTGTTGTTGTTATTATTATTTTTATTATTGTTATTGTTATTGTTATTGTTATTGTTATTGTTATTGTTATTGTTATTGTTATTATTGTTATTATTGTAATTATTGTTATTGATGTTATTATTGTTATTATCGTTAATATTGTTATTATTGCTATTATTGCTATTATTGTTAATATTTTTATTGTTGTTATTATTGTTACTATTGTTGTTATTGTTATTATTGTTATTATTGTTATTATTGTTATTATTGTTGTTATTGTTATTGTTATTATTGTTATTATTGTTTTTATTGTTACTATTGTTATTGTTATTGTTATTGTTGTTATTATTATTATTATCGTTGTTATTGTTATTATTGTTATTTTTGTTATTATTTTTATTATTGTTATTGTTATTGTTATTGTTATTGTTATTGTTATTATTGTTATTATTGTAATTATTGTTATTGATGTTATTATTGTTATTATCGTTAATATTGTTATTATTGCTATTATTGCTATTATTGTTAATATTGTTATTATCGTTATTATTGTTACTATTGTTATTATTGTTATTTTTGTTATTATTTTTATTATTGTTACTATAGTTATTATTGTTATTATTGTTATAATTGTTATTACTGTTATTATTGTTATTATTGTTATTATAGTTATTATTGTTATTATTGTTATTATTGTTATTATTGGTATAATTGTTAGAATTGTTATTATTGTTATTATTGTTATTATTGTGATTATTGTTATTATTGTTATTATTGTTATTAATGTTATTGTTACTGTTATTATTGTTATTTTTGTTATTATTGTTATTGTTGTTATTATTGTTATTATTGTTATTGTTTTTATTATTGTTGTTATTGTTGTTATTGTTATTATTGTTTTTATTGTAATTATTGTTATTATTGTTATTATTGTTATTGATGTTGTTATTATTGTTATTATTGTTATTATTGTTATTATTGTTATTGTTGTTATTGTTGTTATTATTGCTATTATTGGTATTTGTTGTTATTATTTTTATTATTGTTATTGTTATTGTTATTGTTATTGTTATTATTGTTATTATTGTTATTATTGTTATTGTTGTTATTATTGTTATTATTGTTATTGTTGTTATTTTTGTTATTGTTATTATTGTTATTGTTGTTATTATTATTGTTATTATTGTTATTGTTGTTATTATTGTTGTTATTGTTGTTATTATTGATGTTATTGTTGTTATTGTTGATATTGTTATTATTGTTATTATTGTTATTATTGTTATTATTATTATTACTGTTATTATTGTTGTTATTGTTATTATTGTTATTATTGTTATTATTGGTATAATTGTTATTATTGTTATTGTTGTTATTATTGTAATTATTGTTATTATTGTTATTATTGTTATTGATGTTGTTATTATTGTTATTATTGTTATTATTGTTATTATTGTTATTGTTGTTATTATTGTTATTATCGTTGTTATTGTTATTATTGTGATTATTGTTATGATTGTTATTATTGTTATTGTTATTGTTATTATTGTTATTATTGTTATTATTGTTATTATTGTTATTATCGTTAATATTGTTATTATTGTTATTATTGATATTATAGTTATTATTGTTGTTGTTGTTATTATTTTTATTATTGTTATTATTGTTATTATTATTATTATTGTTATTATTGTTATTGTTATTGTTATTATTGTTATTATTGTTATTGTTATTGTTATTATTGTTATTATCGTTATTATCGTTATTACTGTTATTATTGCTATTAATCGTTATTATTGTTACTATTGTTATTATTGTTATTATCGTTATTATTTTTATTATTGTTACTATTGTTATTATTGTTATTAAAGTTATTATTGTTATTATTATTGTTATTATTGTTATTGTTATTGTTATTATTGTTATTATTGTTATTATTGTTATTGTTGTTATTATTGTTACTATTGTTTTTATTGTTATTATTGTTATTATTGTTATTATTGTTATTATTGTTATTATTGTTATTATTGTTATTATTGTTATTATCGTTAATATTGTTATTATTGTTATTATTGTTATTATTGTAATTATTGTTGTTGTTGTTATTATTTGTATTATTATTATTATTGTTATTATTGTTATTATTGTTATTGTTGTTATTATTGTTATTATCGTTGTTATTGTTATTATTGTGATTATTGTTATTATTGTTATTATTGTTATTGTTGTTATTGTTGTTATTATTGCTATTATTGCTATTATTGTTATTATTGTTATTGTTGTTATTATTGTTACTATTGTTGTTATTGTTATTATTGTTATTATTGTTATTATTGTTATTATTGTTATTATTGTTGTTATTGTTATTGTTATTATTGTTATTATTGTTATTATTGTTATTATTATTACTATTGTTATTGTTATTGTTATTGTTGTTATTATTCTTATTATCGTTGTTATTGTTATTATTGTTGTTATTGTAATTATTGTAATTATTGTTATTATTGTTATTGATGTTGTTATTATTGTTATTATTGTTATTATTGTTATTATTGTTATTGTTGTTATTGTTGTTATTATTGCTATTATTGTTGTTGTTATTATTATTTTTATTATTGTTATTGTTATTGTTATTGTTATTGTTATTGTTATTGTTATTGTTATTGTTATTGTTATTATTGTTATTATTGTAATTATTGTTATTGATGTTATTATTGTTATTATCGTTAATATTGTTATTATTGCTATTATTGCTATTATTGTTAATATTTTTATTGTTGTTATTATTGTTACTATTGTTGTTATTGTTATTATTGTTATTATTGTTATTATTGTTATTATTGTTGTTATTGTTATTGTTATTATTGTTATTATTGTTTTTATTGTTACTATTGTTATTGTTATTGTTATTGTTGTTATTATTATTATTATCGTTGTTATTGTTATTATTGTTATTTTTGTTATTATTTTTATTATTGTTATTGTTATTGTTATTGTTATTTTTAATGTTATTGTTATTATTGTTATTATTGCTATTATTGTTGTTATTGTTATTATTGTTATTATTGTTATTGATGTTGTTATTATTGTTGTTATTGTTATTATTGTTATTATTGTTATTATTGTTGTTATTGTTATTGTTATTATTGTTATTATTGTTATTAATGTTATTGTTATTATTGTTATTATTGTTATTATTGTTGTTATTCTTATTATTGTAATTATTGTTATTATTGTTATTATTGTTATTATTGTTATTATTGTTATTACTGTTATTATTGTTATTGTTGTTATTGTTGTTATTATTGCTATTATTGTTGTTGTTATTATTATTTTTATTATTGTTATTGTTATTGTTATTGTTATTGTTATTATTACTGTTATTATTGTTTTTATTGATATTATTGTTATTATTGTTATTATTGTTATTATCGTTATTATCGTTATAATTGTTATTATTGTTATTATCGTTATTATTGTTACTATTGTTATTATTGTTATTTTTGTTATTATTTTTATTATTGTTACTATAGTTATTATTGTTATTATTGTTATAATTGTTATTACTGTTATTATTGTTATTATTGTTATTATAGTTATTATTGTTATTATTGTTATTATTGTTATTATTGGTATAATTGTTAGAATTGTTATTATTGTTATTATTGTTATTATTGTGATTATAGTTATTATTGTTATTATTGTTATTAATGTTATTGTTACTGTTATTATTGTTATTTTTGTTATTATTGTTATTGTTGTTATTATTGTTATTATTGTTATTGTTTTTATTATTGTTGTTATTGTTGTTATTGTTATTATTGTTATTATTGTAATTATTGTTATTATTGTTATTATTGTTATTGATGTTGTTATTATTGTTATTATTGTTATTATTGTTATTATTGTTATTGTTGTTATTGTTGTTATTATTGCTATTATTGGTATTTGTTGTTATTATTTTTATTATTGTTATTGTTATTGTTATTGTTATTGTTATTATTGTTATTATTGTTATTATTGTTATTGTTGTTATTATTGTTATTATTGTTATTGTTGTTATTTTTGTTATTGTTATTATTGTTATTGTTGTTATTATTGTTGTTATTGTTGTTATTATTGCTATTATTGTTATAGTTGTTATTATTGTTATTATTGTTGTTATTGTTATTATTGTTATTGTTGTTATTATTGTTATTATCGTTGTTATTGTTATTATTTTGATTATTGTTATTATTGTTATTTTTGTTATTGTTATTGTTATTATTGTTAATATTGTTATTATTGTTGTTATTGTTATTATTGTAATTATTGTTATTATTGTTATTATTGTTATTGATGTTGTTATTATTGTTATTATTGTTATTATTGTTATTATTGTTATTATTGTTATTGTTGTTATTGTTGTTATTATTGCTATTATTGTTGTTGTTATTATTATTTTTATTATTGTTATTGTTATTGTTATTGTTATTGTTATTGTTATTTGTTATTGTTATTATTGTTATTATTGTTATTATTGTTATTGTTGTTATTATTGTTATTATCGTTAATATTGTTATTATTGTTATTATTGTTATTATTGTTATTGTTGTTATTATTGTTATTATTGTCATTGTTGTTATTTTTGTTATTGTTATTATTGTTATTGTTGTTATTATTGTTGTTATTGTTGTTATTATTGCTATTATTGTTATAGTTGTTATTATTATTATTATTGTTATTACTGTTATTATTGTTATTGTTGTTATTATTGTTATTATCGTTGTTATTGTTATTATTTTGATTATTGTTATTATTGTTATTTTTGTTATTGTTATTGTTATTATTGTTAATATTGTTATTATTGTTGTTATTGTTATTATTGTGATTATTGTTATTATTGTTATTATTGTTATTATTGTTATTGTTGTTATTATTGTTATTATCGTTAATATTGTTATTATTGCTATTATTGCTATTATTGTTAATATTTTTATTGTTGGTATTATTGTTACTATTCTTGTTATTGTTATTAATGTTATTATTGTTATTATTGTTATTATTGTTGTTATTGTTATTGTTGTTATTATTTTTATTATCGTTAATATTGTTATTATTGCTATTATTGCTATTATTGTTAATATTTTTATTGTTGTCATTATTCTTACTATTGTTGTTATTGTTGTTATTGTTATTGTTATTATTGTTATTATTGTTATTATTGTTGTTATTGTTATTGTTATTATTGTTATTATTGTTATTATTGTTACTATTGTTATTGTTATTGTTGTTATTATTGTTATTATCGTTGTTATTGTTATTATTGTTATTTTTGTTATTATTTTTATTATTGTTATTGTTATTGTTATTGTTATTTTTAATGTTATTGTTATTATTGTTATTATTGCTTTTATTGTTATTGTTGTTATTATTTTTATTAATGTTATTGTTATTGTTATTGTTATTGTTATTATTGTTATTATTGTTATTATTGTTGTTATTTTTGTTATTGTTATTATTGTTATTGTTGTTATTATTGTTGTTAGTGTTGTTATTGTTATTATTGTTATTGTTGTAATTATTGTTATTATCGTTGTTATTGTTATTATTGTTATTATTGTTATTATTGGTATTATTGTTATTATTGTTATTATTGTTATTATCGTTAATATTGTTATTATTGTTATTATTGTTATTATTGTTATTATTGTTGTTGTTGTTATTATTTGTATTATTATTATTATTGTTATTATTGTTATTATTGTTATTGTTGTTATTATTGTTATTATCGTTGTTATTGTTATTATTGTGATTATTGTTATTATTGTTATTATTGTTATTATTGTTATTATTGTTGTTATTGTTATTGTTATTATTGTTATTATTGTTATTATTGTTACTATTGTTATTGTTATTGTTATTGTTGTTATTATTATTATTATCGTTGTTATTGTTATTATTGTTATTTTTGTTATTATTTTTATTATTGTTATTGTTATTGTTATTGTTATTTTTAATGTTATTGTTATTATTGTTATTATTGCTATTATTGTTGTTATTGTTATTATTGTTATTATTGTTATTGATGTTGTTATTATTGTTGTTATTGTAATTATTGTTATTATTGTTATTATTGTTGTTATTGTTATTGTTATTATTGTTATTATTGTTATTAATGTTATTGTTATTATTGTTATTATTGTTATTATTGTTGTTATTCTTATTATTGTAATTATTGTTATTATTGTTATTATTGTTATTATTGTTATTATTGTTATTACTGTTATTATTGTTATTGTTGTTATTGTTGTTATTATTGCTATTATTGTTGTTGTTATTATTATTTTTATTATTGTTATTGTTATTGTTATTGTTATTGTTATTATTACTGTTATTATTGTTTTTATTGATATTATTGTTATTATTGTTATTATTGTTATTATCGTTATTATCGTTATAATTGTTATTATTGTTATTATCGTTATTATTGTTACTATTGTTATTATTGTTATTTTTGTTATTATTTTTTTTATTGTTACTATAGTTATTATTGTTATTATTGTTATAATTGTTATTACTGTTATTATTGTTATTATTGTTATTATAGTTATTATTGTTATTATTGTTATTATTGTTATTATTGGTATAATTGTTAGAATTGTTATTATTGTTATTATTGTTATTATTGTGATTATTGTTATTATTGTTATTATTGTTATTAATGTTATTGTTACTGTTATTATTGTTATTTTTGTTATTATTGTTATTGTTGTTATTATTGTTATTATTGTTATTGTTTTTATTATTGTTGTTATTGTTGTTATTGTTATTATTGTTATTATTGTAATTATTGTTATTATTGTTATTATTGTTATTGATGTTGTTATTATTGTTATTATTGTTATTATTGTTATTATTGTTATTGTTGTTATTGTTGTTATTATTGCTATTATTGGTATTTGTTGTTATTATTTTTATTATTGTTATTGTTATTGTTATTGTTATTGTTATTGTTATTATTGTTATTATTGTTATTATTGTTATTGTTGTTATTATTGTTATTATTGTTATTGTTGTTATTTTTGTTATTGTTATTATTGTTATTGTTGTTATTATTGTTGTTATTGTTGTTATTGTTGCTATTATTGTTATAGTTGTTATTATTGTTATTATTGTTATTATTGTTATTATTGTTATTGTTGTTATTATTGTTATTATCGTTGTTATTGTTATTATTTTGATTATTGTTATTATTGTTATTTTTGTTATTGTTATTGTTATTATTGTTAATATTGTTATTATTGTTGTTATTGTTATTATTGTAATTATTGTTATTATTGTTATTATTGTTATTGATGTTGTTATTATTGTTATTATTGTTATTATTGTTATTATTGTTATTATTGTTATTGTTGTTATTGTTGTTATTATTGCTATTATTGTTGTTGTTATTATTATTTTTATTATTGTTATTGTTATTGTTATTGTTATTGTTATTGTTATTGTTATTGTTATAATTGTTATTATTGTTATTATTGTTATTGTTGTTATTATTGTTATTATCGTTAATATTGTTATTATTGTTATTATTGTTATTATTGTTATTATTGTTATTGTTGTTATTATTGTTATTATTGTTATTGTTGTTATTTTTGTTATTGTTATTATTGTTATTGTTGTTATTATTGTTGTTATTGTTGTTATTATTGCTATTATTGTTATAGTTGTTATTATTATTATTATTGTTATTATTGTTATTATTGTTATTGTTGTTATTATTGTTATTATCGTTGTTATTGTTATTATTTTGATTATTGTTATTATTGTTATTTTTGTTATTGTTATTGTTATTATTGTTAATATTGTTATTATTGTTGTTATTGTTATTATTGTGATTATTGTTATTATTGTTATTATTGTTATTATTGTTATTGTTGTTATTGTTGTTATTATCGTTAATATTGTTATTATTGCTATTATTGCTATTATTGTTAATATTTTTATTGTTGGTATTATTGTTACTATTCTTGTTATTGTTATTAATGTTATTATTGTTATTATTGTTATTATTGTTGTTATTGTTATTGTTGTTATTATTTTTATTATCGTTAATATTGTTATTATTGCTATTATTGCTATTATTGTTAATATTTTTATTGTTGTCATTATTCTTACTATTGTTGTTATTGTTGTTATTGTTATTGTTATTATTGTTATTATTGTTATTATCGTTGTTATTGTTATTATTGTTATTTTTGTTATTATTTTTATTATTGTTATTGTTATTGTTATTGTTATTTTTAATGTTATTGTTATTATTGTTATTATTGCTTTTATTGTTATTGTTGTTATTATTTTTATTAATGTTATTGTTATTGTTATTGTTATTGTTATTATTGTTATTATTGTTATTATTGTTGTTATTTTTGTTATTGTTATTATTGTTATTGTTGTTATTATTGTTGTTAGTGTTGTTATTGTTATTATTGTTATTGTTGTAATTGTTGTTATTATCGTTGTTATTGTTATTATTATTATTTTTGTTATTATTGTTGTTAATTTTGTTATTGTTATTATTGTTATTATTGTTATTGTTGTTATTATTGTTGTTAGTGTTGTTATTGTTATTATTGTTATTGTTGTTATTATTGTTATTATCGTTGTTATTGTTATTATTGTGATTATTGTTATTATTGTTATTATTGTTATTATTGTTATTGTTATTGTTATTATTGTTATTATTTTTATCATTGATATTATTGTTGTTATTGTTATTATTGTTATTGTTATTGTTATTGTTATTGTTATTGTTATTATTGTTATTATTGTTATTATTGTTATTGTTGTTATTATTGTTATTATCGTTAATATTGTTATTATTGTTATTATTGTTATTATTGTTATTATTCTTGTTGTTATTATTTTTATTATTGTTATTATTGTTATTATTGTTATTATTTTTATTGTTGTTATTATTGTTATTATCGTTGTTATTGTTATTATTGTGATTATTGTTATGATTGTTATTATTGTTATTGTTATTGTTATTATTGTTATTATTGTTATTATTGTTATTATTGTTGTTATTGTTATTATTGTAATTATTGTTATTATTGTTATTATTGTTATTGATGTTGTTATTACTGTTATTATTGTTATTACTGTTATTATTGTTATTATAGTTATTGTTGTTTTTGTTGTTATTATTGTTGTTATTTTTGTTATTGTTATTATTGTTATTATTGTTATTATTGTTACTATTGTTATTATTGTTATTATTGTTATTATTGTTATTGTTGTTATTGTTGTTATTACTTTTATTATTGTTATTGTTTTTATTGTTGTTGTTATTGTTGTTATTGTTATTATTGTTATTATTGTTATTATTGTTATTATTGTTATTATTGTAATTATTGTTATTATTGTTATTATTGTTATTGTTGTTATTGTTGTTATTATTGCTATTATTGTTATTGTTGTTATTATTTTTATTATTGTTATTGTTATTGTTATTGTTATTGTTATTGTTATTATTGTTATTATTGTTATTATTGTTATTGTTGTTATTATTGTTATTATTGTTATTGTTGTTATTATTGTTGTTATTTTTGTTATTGTTATTATTGTTATTATTGTTATTGTTGTTATTATTGTTGTTATTGTTGTTATTATTGCTATTATTGTGATTATTGTTATTATTGTTATTATTGGTATTATTGTTATTTTTGTTATTGTTATTGTTATTATTGTTATTATTGTTATTATTGTTGTTATTGTTATTATTGTAATTATTGTTATTATTGTTATTATTGTTATTGATGTTGTTATTATTGTTATTATTGTTATTATTGTTATTATTGTTATTATTGTTATTGTTGTTATTGTTGTTATTATTACTATTATTGTTGTTGTTATTATTATTTTTATTATTGTTATTGTTATTGTTATTGTTATTGTTATTGTTATTGTTATTGTTATTATTGTTATTGTTGTTATTATTGTTATTATCGTTAATATTGTTATTATTGTTATTATTGTTATTATTGTTATTATTGTTGTTGTTGTTATTATTTTTATTATTGTTATTATTGTTATTATTGTTGTTATTGTTATTATTGTAATTATTGTTATCATTGTTATTATTGTTATTGATGTTGTTATTATTGTTATTATTGTTATTATTGTTATTATTGTTATTATTGTTATTATAGTTATTGTTGTTATTGTTGTTATTATTGTTGTTATTTTTGTTATTGTTATTATTGTTATTATTGTTATTATTGTTATTGTTGTTATTATTGTTATTATCGTTGTTATTGTTATTATTGTGATTATTGTTATTATTGTTATTATTGGTATTGTTATTGTTATTATTGTTATTATTGTTATTATTGTTCTTATTGTTATTATTGTAATTATTGTTATTATTGTTATTATTGTTATTGATGTTGTTATTATTGTTATTATTGTAATTATAGTTATTATTGTTATTGTTGTTATTGATGTTGTTATTATTGTTATTATTTTTATTATTGTCATTATTGTTATTATTGTTATTGTTGTTATTGTTGTTATTATTGCTATTATTGTTGTTGTTATTAATATTTTTATTATTGTTATTGTTATTGTTATTGTTATTGTTATTGTTATTATTGCTGTTATTGTTATTATTGTTATTGTTGTTATTATTGTTATTATCGTTAATATTGTTATTATTGCTATTATTGCTATTATTGTTAATATTTTTATTGTTGGTATTATTGTTACTATTCTTGTTATTGTTATTATTGTAATTATTGTTATTATTGTTATTATTGTTGTTATTGTTATTGTTGTTATTATTGTTATTATCGTTAATATTGTTATTATTGCTATTATTGCTATTATTGTTAATATTTTTATTGTTGTCATTATTGTTACTATTGTTGTTATTGTTGTTATTGTTATTATTGTTATTATTGTTATTATTGTTATTATTGTTGTTATTGTTATTGTTATTATTGTTATTATTGTTATTATTGTTACTATTGTTATTGTTATTGTTGTTATTATTGTTATTATCGTTGTTATTGTTATTATTGTTATTTTTGTTATTATTTTTATTATTGTTATTGTTATTGTTATTGTTATTTTTAATGTTATTGTTATTATTGTTATTATTGCTTTTATTGTTATTGTTGTTATTATTTTTATTAATGTTATTGTTATTGTTATTGTTATTGTTATTATTGTTATTATTGTTATTATTGTTATTATTGTTGATATTGTTATTGTTATTATTGTTATTATTGTTATTAATGTTATTGTTATTATTGTTATTATTGTTGTTATTCTTATTATTGTAATTATTGTTATTATTGTTATTATTTTTATTGATGTTGTTATTATTGTTATTATTGTTATTATTGTTAATATTGTTATTATTGTTATTGTTGTTATTGTTGTTATTTTTGCTATTATTGTTGTTGTTATTATTATTTTTATTATTGTTATTGTTATTGTTATTGTTATTATTACTGTTATTATTGTTTTTATTGATATTATTGTTATTGTTATTGTTATTGTTATTATTACTGTTATTATTGTTTTTATTGATATTATTGTTATTATTGTTATTATTGTTATTATCGTTATTATCGTTATAATTGTTATTATTGTTATTATCGTTATTATAGTTACTATTGTTATTATTGTTATTATTGTTATTATTATTATTATTGTTACTATAGTTATTATTGTTATTATTGTTATAATTGTTATTACTGTTAGTATTGTTATTATTGTTATTATAGTTATTATTGTTATTATTGTTATTATTGTTATTATTGGTATAATTTTTAGAATTGTTATTATTGTTATTATTGTTATTATTGTGATTATTGTTATTATTGTTATTATTGTTATTAATGTTATTGTTACTGTTATTATTGTTATTATTGTTATTATTGTTATTGTTGTTATTATTGTTATTATTGTTATTGTTTTTATTATTGTTGTTATTGTTGTTATTGTTATTATTGTTATTATTGTAATTATTGTTATTATTGTTATTATTGTTATTGATGTTGTTATTATTGTTATTATTGTTATTATTGTTATTGTTGTTATTATTGTTGTTATTGTTGTTATTATTGCTATTATTGTTATTGTTGTTATTATTGTTATTATTGTTATTATTGTTATTATTGTTATTGTTGTTATTATTGTTATTATCGATGTTATTGTTATTATTGTTGTTATTGTTATTGTTGTTATTATTGTTATTATCGTTAATATTGTTATTATTGCTATTATTGCTATTATTGTTAATATTTTTATTGTTGTCATTATTGTTACTATTGTTGTTATTGTTGTTATTGTTATTATTGTTATTATTGTTATTATTGTTGTTGTTGTTATTATTTTTATTACTGTTATTATTGTTATTATTGTTATTATTGTTATTATAGTTATTGTTGTTATTGTTGTTATTATTGTTGTAATTTTTGTTGTTGTTATTATTGTTATTATTGTTATTATTGTTATTGTTGTTATTATTGTTATTATCGTTGTTATTGTTATTATTGTGATTAGTGTTATTATTGTTATTATTGGTATTGTTATTGTTATTATTGGTATTGTTATTGTTATTATTGTTATTATTGTTATTATTGTTGTTATTGTTATTATTGTAATTATTGTTATTATTGTTATTATTGTTATTGATGTTGTTATTATTGTTATTATTGTAATTATAGTTATTATTGTTATTGTTGTTATTGATGTTGTTATTATTGTTATTATTGTTATTATTGTTATTATTGTTATTATTGTTATTGTTGTTATTATTGTTATTATCGTTAATATTGTTATTATTGCTATTATTGCTATTATTGTTAATATTTTTATTGTTGGTATTATTGTTACTATTCTTGTTATTGTTATTAATGTTAATATTGTTATTATTGTTATTATTGTTGTTATTGTTATTGTTGTTATTATTGTTATTATCGTTAATATTGTTATTATTGCTATTATTGCTATTATTGTTAATATTTTTATTGTTGTCATTATTGTTACTATTGTTGTTATTGTTGTTATTGTTATTATTGTTATTATTGTTATTATTGTTATTATTGTTGTTATTGTTATTGTTATTATTGTTATTATTGTTATTATTGTTACTATTGTTATTGTTATTGTTGTTATTATTGTTATTATCGTTGTTATTGTTATTATTTTTATTTTTGTTATTATTTTTATTATTGTTATTGTTATTGTTATTGTTATTTTTAATGTTATTGTTATTATTGTTATTATTGCTTTTATTGTTATTGTTGTTATTATTGCTATTATTGTTGTTGTTATTAATATTTTTATTATTGTTATTGTTATTGTTATTGTTATTGTTATTGTTATTGTTATTATTGCTGTTATTGTTATTATTGTTATTGTTGTTATTATTGTTATTGTTGTTATTATTGTTATTATCGTTGTTATTGTTATTATTGTGATTAGTGTTATTATTGTTATTATTGGTATTGTTATTGTTATTATAGTTATTATTGTTATTATTGTTGTTATTGTTATTATTGTAATTATTGTTATTATTGTTATTATTGTTATTGATGTTGTTATTATTGTTATTATTGTTATTGATGTTGTTATTATTGTTATTATTGTAATTATAGTTATTATTGTTATTGTTGTTATTGATGTTGTTATTATTGTTATTATTGTTATTATTGTTATTATTGTTATTATTGTTATTGTTGTTATTATTGCTATTATTGTTGTTGTTATTAATATTTTTATTATTGTTATTGTTATTGTTATTGTTATTGTTATTGTTATTGTTATTGTTATTATTGCTATTATTGTTATTATTGTTATTGTTGTTATTATTGTTATTATCGTTAATATTGTTATTATTGCTATTATTGCTATTATTGTTAATATTTTTATTGTTGGTATTATTGTTACTATTCTTGTTATTGTTATTAATGTTATTATTGTTATTATTGTTATTATTGTTGTTATTGTTATTGTTGTTATTATTGTTATTATCGTTAATATTGTTATTATTGCTATTATTGCTATTATTGTTAATATTTTTATTGTTGTCATTATTGTTACTATTGTTGTTATTGTTGTTATTGTTATTATTGTTATTATTGTTATTATTGTTATTATTGTTGTTATTGTTATTGTTATTATTGTTATTATTGTTATTATTGTTACTATTGTTATTGTTATTGTTGTTATTATTGTTATTATCGTTGTTATTGTTATTATTGTTATTTTTGTTATTATTTTTATTATTGTTATTGTTATTGTTATTGTTATTTTTAATGTTATTGTTATTATTGTTATTATTGCTTTTATTGTTATTGTTGTTATTATTGCTATTATTGTTGTTGTCATTAATATTTTTATTATTGTTATTGTTATTGTTATTGTTATTGTTATTATTGCTGTTATTGTTATTATTGTTATTGTTGTTATTATTGTTATTATCGTTAATATTGTTATTATTGCTATTATTGCTATTATTGTTAATATTTTTATTGTTGGTATTATTGTTACTATTCTTGTTATTGTTATTATTGTAATTATTGTTATTATTGTTATTATTGTTGTTATTGTTATTGTTGTTATTATTGTTATTATTGTTATTATTGTTATTATTGTTGTTATTGTTATTGTTATTATTGTTATTATTGTTATTATTGTTACTATTGTTATTGTTATTATTGTTATTATTGTTATTATCGTTGTTATTGTTATTATTGTTATTTTTGTTATTATTTTTATTATTGTTATTGTTATTGTTATTGTTATTTTTAATGTTATTGTTATTATTGTTATTATTGCTTTTATTGTTATTGTTGTTATTATTTTTATTAATGTTATTGTTATTGTTATTGTTATTGTTATTATTGTTATTATTGTTATCATTGTTATTATTGTTGTTATTGTTATTATTGTTATTGTTATTGTTATTGTTATTGTTATTGTTATTGTTATTATTGTTATTATTGTTATTATTGTTATTGTTGTTATTATTGTTATTATTGTTGTTATTTTTGTTATTGTTATTATTGTTATTATTGTTATTATTGTTATTATTGTTATTATTGTTTTTGTTGTTATTGTTGTTATTACTGCTATTATTGTTGTTGTTATTATTATTTTTATTATTGTTATTGTTATTGTTATTGTTATTGATATTGTTATTGTTATTGTTATTATTGTTATTATTGTTATTGTTGTTATTATTGTTATTACTGTAATTATTGTTATTATTGTTATTATTGTTATTGATGTTGTTATTACTGTTATTATTGTTATTACTGTTATTATTGTTATTATAGTTATTGTTGTTATTGTTGTTATTATTGTTATTGTTGTTATTGTTGTTATTACTGCTATTATTGTTGTTGTTATTATTATTTTTATTATTGTTATTGTTATTGTTTTTGTTATTGATATTGTTATTGTTATTGTTATTATTGTTATTATTGTTATTGTTGTTATTATTGTTATTACTGTAATTATTGTTATTATTGTTATTATTGTTATTGATGTTGTTATTACTGTTATTATTGTTATTACTGTTATTATTCTTATTATAGTTATTGTTGTTGTTGTTGTTATTATTGTTGTTATTTTTGTTATTGTTATTATTGTTATTATTGTTATTATTGTTATTATTGTTATTATTGTTATTGTTGTTATTGTTGTTATTACTGCTATTATTGTTGTTGTTATTATTATTTTTATTATTGTTATTGTTATTGTTATTGTTATTGTTATTGTTATTATTGTTATTATTGTTATTATTGTTATTGTTGTTATTATTGTTATTATCGTTAATATTGTTATTATTGCTATTATTGCTATTATTGTTAATATTTTTATTGTTGTTATTATTGTTACTATTGTTGTTATTGTTGTTATTGTTATTGTTATTGTTATTGTTATTTTTAATGTTATTGTTATTATTGTTATTATTGCTATTATTGTTGTTATTATTATTATTGTTATTATTGTTATTGATGTTGTTATTATTGTTGTTATTGTTATTATTGTTATTATTGTTATTGATGTTGTTATTATTGTTATTATTGTTATTATTGTTATTGTTATTATTGTTATTATTGTTATTATTGTTATTATCGTTATTATTGTTATTATTGCTATTATTGTTATCTTTGTTATTATTTTTATTAATGTTATTGTTATTGTTATTGTTATTGTTATTATTGTTATTATTGTTATTATTGTTATTATTGCTATTATTGCTATTATTGTTAATATTTTTATTGTTGGTATTATTGTTACTATTCTTGTTATTGTTATTAATGTTATTATTGTTATTATTGTTATTATTGTTGTTATTGTTATTGTTGTTATTATTTTTATTATCGTTAATATTGTTATTATTGCTATTATTGCTATTATTGTTAATATTTTTATTGTTGTCATTATTCTTACTATTGTTGTTATTGTTGTTATTGTTATTGTTATTATTGTTATTATTGTTATTATCGTTGTTATTGTTATTATTGTTATTTTTGTTATTATTTTTATTATTGTTATTGTTATTGTTATTGTTATTTTTAATGTTATTGTTATTATTGTTATTATTGCTTTTATTGTTATTGTTGTTATTATTTTTATTAATGTTATTGTTATTGTTATTGTTATTGTTATTATTGTTATTATTGTTATTATTGTTGTTATTTTTGTTATTGTTATTATTGTTATTGTTGTTATTATTGTTGTTAGTGTTGTTATTGTTATTATTGTTATTGTTGTAATTGTTGTTATTATCGTTGTTATTGTTATTATTATTATTTTTGTTATTATTGTTGTTAATTTTGTTATTGTTATTATTGTTATTATTGTTATTGTTGTTATTATTGTTGTTAGTGTTGTTATTGTTATTATTGTTATTGTTGTTATTATTGTTATTATCGTTGTTATTGTTATTATTGTGATTATTGTTATTATTGTTATTATTGTTATTATTGTTATTGTTATTGTTATTATTGTTATTATTTTTATCATTGATATTATTGTTGTTATTGTTATTATTGTTATTGTTATTGTTATTGTTATTGTTATTGTTATTATTGTTATTATTGTTATTATTGTTATTGTTGTTATTATTGTTATTATCGTTAATATTGTTATTATTGTTATTATTGTTATTATTGTTATTATTCTTGTTGTTATTATTTTTATTATTGTTATTATTGTTATTATTGTTATTATTTTTATTGTTGTTATTATTGTTATTATCGTTGTTATTGTTATTATTGTGATTATTGTTATGATTGTTATTATTGTTATTGTTATTGTTATTATTGTTATTATTGTTATTATTGTTATTATTGTTGTTATTGTTATTATTGTAATTATTGTTATTATTGTTATTATTGTTATTGATGTTGTTATTACTGTTATTATTGTTATTACTGTTATTATTGTTATTATAGTTATTGTTGTTTTTGTTGTTATTATTGTTGTTATTTTTGTTATTGTTATTATTGTTATTATTGTTATTATTGTTACTATTGTTATTATTGTTATTATTGTTATTATTGTTATTGTTGTTATTGTTGTTATTACTTTTATTATTGTTATTGTTTTTATTGTTGTTGTTATTGTTGTTATTGTTATTATTGTTATTATTGTAATTATTGTTATTATTGTTATTATTGTAATTATTGTTATTATTGTTATTATTGTTATTGTTGTTATTGTTGTTATTATTGCTATTATTGTTATTGTTGTTATTATTTTTATTATTGTTATTGTTATTGTTATTGTTATTGTTATTGTTATTATTGTTATTATTGTTATTATTGTTATTGTTGTTATTATTGTTATTATTGTTATTGTTGTTATTATTGTTGTTATTTTTGTTATTGTTATTATTGTTATTATTGTTATTGTTGTTATTATTGTTGTTATTGTTGTTATTATTGCTATTATTGTGATTATTGTTATTATTGTTATTATTGGTATTATTGTTATTTTTGTTATTGTTATTGTTATTATTGTTATTATTGTTATTATTGTTGTTATTGTTATTATTGTAATTATTGTTATTATTGTTATTATTGTTATTGATGTTGTTATTATTGTTATTATTGTTATTATTGTTATTATTGTTATTATTGTTATTGTTGTTATTGTTGTTATTATTACTATTATTGTTGTTGTTATTATTATTTTTATTATTGTTATTGTTATTGTTATTGTTATTGTTATTGTTATTGTTATTGTTATTATTGTTATTATTGTTATTATTGTTATTGTTGTTATTATTGTTATTATCGTTAATATTGTTATTATTGTTATTATTGTTATTATTGTTATTATTGTTGTTGTTGTTATTATTTTTATTATTGTTATTATTGTTATTATTGTTGTTATTGTTATTATTGTAATTATTGTTATCATTGTTATTATTGTTATTGATGTTGTTATTATTGTTATTATTGTTATTATTGTTATTATTGTTATTATTGTTATTATAGTTATTGTTGTTATTGTTGTTATTATTGTTGTTATTTTTGTTATTGTTATTATTGTTATTATTGTTATTATTGTTATTGTTGTTATTATTGTTATTATCGTTGTTATTGTTATTATTGTGATTATTGTTATTATTGTTATTATTGGTATTGTTATTGTTATTATTGTTATTATTGTTATTATTGTTCTTATTGTTATTATTGAAATTATTGTTATTATTGTTATTATTGTTATTGATGTTGTTATTATTGTTATTATTGTAATTATAGTTATTATTGTTATTGTTGTTATTGATGTTGTTATTATTGTTATTATTTTTATTATTGTCATTATTGTTATTATTGTTATTGTTGTTATTGTTGTTATTATTGCTATTATTGTTGTTGTTATTAATATTTTTATTATTGTTATTGTTATTGTTATTGTTATTGTTATTGTTATTATTGCTGTTATTGTTATTATTGTTATTGTTGTTATTATTGTTATTATCGTTAATATTGTTATTATTGCTATTATTGCTATTATTGTTAATATTTTTATTGTTGGTATTATTGTTACTATTCTTGTTATTGTTATTATTGTTATTATTGTTATTATTGTTATTATTGTTGTTATTGTTATTGTTGTTATTATTGTTATTATCGTTAATATTGTTATTATTGCTATTATTGCTATTATTGTTAATATTTTTATTGTTGTCATTATTGTTACTATTGTTGTTATTGTTGTTATTGTTATTATTGTTATTATTGTTATTATTGTTATTATTGTTGTTATTGTTATTGTTATTATTGTTATTATTGTTATTATTGTTACTATTGTTATTGTTATTGTTGTTATTATTGTTATTATCGTTGTTATTGTTATTATTGTTATTTTTGTTATTATTTTTATTATTGTTATTGTTATTGTTATTGTTATTTTTAATGTTATTGTTATTATTGTTATTATTGCTTTTATTGTTATTGTTGTTATTATTTTTATTAATGTTATTGTTATTGTTATTGTTATTGTTATTATTGTTATTATTGTTATTATTGTTATTATTGTTGATATTGTTATTGTTATTATTGTTATTATTGTTATTAATGTTATTGTTATTATTGTTATTATTGTTGTTATTCTTATTATTGTAATTATTGTTATTATTGTTATTATTTTTATTGATGTTGTTATTATTGTTATTATTGTTATTATTGTTAATATTGTTATTATTGTTATTGTTGTTATTGTTGTTATTTTTGCTATTATTGTTGTTGTTATTATTATTTTTATTATTGTTATTGTTATTGTTATTGTTATTATTACTGTTATTATTGTTTTTATTGATATTATTGTTATTGTTATTGTTATTGTTATTATTACTGTTATTATTGTTTTTATTGATATTATTGTTATTATTGTTATTATTGTTATTATCGTTATTATCGTTATAATTGTTATTATTGTTATTATCGTTATTATAGTTACTATTGTTATTATTGTTATTATTGTTATTATTATTATTATTGTTACTATAGTTATTATTGTTATTATTGTTATAATTGTTATTACTGTTAGTATTGTTATTATTGTTATTATAGTTATTATTGTTATTATTGTTATTATTGTTATTATTGGTATAATTTTTAGAATTGTTATTATTGTTATTATTGTTATTATTGTGATTATTGTTATTATTGTTATTATTGTTATTAATGTTATTGTTACTGTTATTATTGTTATTATTGTTATTATTGTTATTGTTGTTATTATTGTTATTATTGTTATTGTTTTTATTATTGTTGTTATTGTTGTTATTGTTATTATTGTTATTATTGTAATTATTGTTATTATTGTTATTATTGTTATTGATGTTGTTATTATTGTTATTATTGTTATTATTGTTATTGTTGTTATTATTGTTGTTATTGTTGTTATTATTGCTATTATTGTTATTGTTGTTATTATTGTTATTATTGTTATTATTGTTATTATTGTTATTGTTGTTATTATTGTTATTATCGATGTTATTGTTATTATTGTTGTTATTGTTATTGTTGTTATTATTGTTATTATCGTTAATATTGTTATTATTGCTATTATTGCTATTATTGTTAATATTTTTATTGTTGTCATTATTGTTACTATTGTTGTTATTGTTGTTATTGTTATTATTGTTATTATTGTTATTATTGTTGTTGTTGTTATTATTTTTATTACTGTTATTATTGTTATTATTGTTATTATTGTTATTATAGTTATTGTTGTTATTGTTGTTATTATTGTTGTAATTTTTGTTGTTGTTATTATTGTTATTATTGTTATTATTGTTATTGTTGTTATTATTGTTATTATCGTTGTTATTGTTATTATTGTGATTAGTGTTATTATTGTTATTATTGGTATTGTTATTGTTATTATTGGTATTGTTATTGTTATTATTGTTATTATTGTTATTATTGTTGTTATTGTTATTATTGTAATTATTGTTATTATTGTTATTATTGTTATTGATGTTGTTATTATTGTTATTATTGTAATTATAGTTATTATTGTTATTGTTGTTATTGATGTTGTTATTATTGTTATTATTGTTATTATTGTTATTATTGTTATTATTGTTATTGTTGTTATTATTGTTATTATCGTTAATATTGTTATTATTGCTATTATTGCTATTATTGTTAATATTTTTATTGTTGGTATTATTGTTACTATTCTTGTTATTGTTATTAATGTTAATATTGTTATTATTGTTATTATTGTTGTTATTGTTATTGTTGTTATTATTGTTATTATCGTTAATATTGTTATTATTGCTATTATTGCTATTATTGTTAATATTTTTATTGTTGTCATTATTGTTACTATTGTTGTTATTGTTGTTATTGTTATTATTGTTATTATTGTTATTATTGTTATTATTGTTGTTATTGTTATTGTTATTATTGTTATTATTGTTATTATTGTTACTATTGTTATTGTTATTGTTGTTATTATTGTTATTATCGTTGTTATTGTTATTATTTTTATTTTTGTTATTATTTTTATTATTGTTATTGTTATTGTTATTGTTATTTTTAATGTTATTGTTATTATTGTTATTATTGCTTTTATTGTTATTGTTGTTATTATTGCTATTATTGTTGTTGTTATTAATATTTTTATTATTGTTATTGTTATTGTTATTGTTATTGTTATTGTTATTGTTATTATTGCTGTTATTGTTATTATTGTTATTGTTGTTATTATTGTTATTGTTGTTATTATTGTTATTATCGTTGTTATTGTTATTATTGTGATTAGTGTTATTATTGTTATTATTGGTATTGTTATTGTTATTATAGTTATTATTGTTATTATTGTTGTTATTGTTATTATTGTTATTATCGTTGTTATTGTTATTATTGTTATTTTTGTTATTATTTTTATTATTGTTATTGTTATTGTTATTGTTATTTTTAATGTTATTGTTATTATTGTTATTATTGCTTTTATTGTTATTGTTGTTATTATTTTTATTAATGTTATTGTTATTGTTATTGTTATTGTTATTATTGTTATTATTGTTATCATTGTTATTATTGTTGTTATTGTTATTATTGTTATTGTTATTGTTATTGTTATTGTTATTGTTATTGTTATTATTGTTATTATTGTTATTATTGTTATTGTTGTTATTATTGTTATTATTGTTGTTATTTTTGTTATTGTTATTATTGTTATTATTGTTATTATTGTTATTATTGTTATTATTGTTATTGTTGTTATTGTTGTTATTACTGCTATTATTGTTGTTGTTATTATTATTTTTATTATTGTTATTGTTATTGTTATTGTTATTGATATTGTTATTGTTATTGTTATTATTGTTATTATTGTTATTGTTGTTATTATTGTTATTACTGTAATTATTGTTATTATTGTTATTATTGTTATTGATGTTGTTATTACTGTTATTATTGTTATTACTGTTATTATTGTTATTATAGTTATTGTTGTTATTGTTGTTATTATTGTTATTGTTGTTATTGTTGTTATTACTGCTATTATTGTTGTTGTTATTATTATTTTTATTATTGTTATTGTTATTGTTTTTGTTATTGATATTGTTATTGTTATTGTTATTATTGTTATTATTGTTATTGTTGTTATTATTGTTATTACTGTAATTATTGTTATTATTGTTATTATTGTTATTGATGTTGTTATTACTGTTATTATTGTTATTACTGTTATTATTCTTATTATAGTTATTGTTGTTGTTGTTGTTATTATTGTTGTTATTTTTGTTATTGTTATTATTGTTATTATTGTTATTATTGTTATTATTGTTATTATTGTTATTGTTGTTATTGTTGTTATTACTGCTATTATTGTTGTTGTTATTATTATTTTTATTATTGTTATTGTTATTGTTATTGTTATTGTTATTGTTATTATTGTTATTATTGTTATTATTGTTATTGTTGTTATTATTGTTATTATCGTTAATATTGTTATTATTGCTATTATTGCTATTATTGTTAATATTTTTATTGTTGTTATTATTGTTACTATTGTTGTTATTGTTGTTATTGTTATTATTGTTATTATTGTTATTATTGTTATTATTGTTGTTATTGTTATTTTTATTATTGTTATTATTGTTATTATTGTTACTCTTGTTATTGTTATTGTTGTTATTATTGTTATTATCGTTGTTATTGTTATTATTGTTATTTTTGTTATTATTTTTATTATTGTTATTGTTATTGTTATTGTTATTTTTAATGTTATTGTTATTATTGTTATTATTGCTATTATTGTTGTTATTATTATTAATGTTATTATTGTTATTGATGTTGTTATTATTGTTGTTATTGTTATTATTGTTATTATTGTTATTGATGTTGTTATTATTGTTATTATTGTTATTATTGTTATTGTTATTATTGTTATTATTGTTATTATTGTTATTATCGTTATTATTGTTATTATTGCTATTATTGTTATCTTTGTTATTATTTTTATTAATGTTATTGTTATTGTTATTGTTATTGTTATTATTGTTATTATTGTTATTATTGTTATTATTGTTGTTATTGTTATTATTGTAATTATTGTTATTATTGTTATTATTGTTATTATTATTATTTTTGTTATTATTGTTGTTATTTTTGTTATTGTTATTATTGTTATTATTGTTATTGTTTTTATTATTGTTGTTATTGTTGTTATTGTTATTATTGTTATTATTGTTATTGTTGTTATTGTTGTTATTATTGCTATTATTGTTGTTGTTATTATTATTTTTATTATTGTTATTGTTATTGTTATTGTTATTGTTATTGTATTGTTATTATTGTTATTATTGTTATTATTGTTATTGTTGTTATTATTGTTATTATCGTTAATATTGTTATTATTGTTATTATTGTTATTATAGTTATTATTGTTGTTGTTGTTATTATTTTTATTATTGTTATTATTGTTATTATTGTTGTTATTGTTATTATTGTAATTATTGTTATCATTGTTATTATTGTTATTGATGTTGTTATTATTGTTATTATTGTTATTGTTGTTATTGTTGTTATTATTGTTATTATTGTTTTTGTTTTTATTATTGTTGTTATTGTTGTTATTGTTATTATTGTTATTATTGTAATTATTGTTATTATTGTTATTATTGTTATTATTGTTATTATTGTTATTGTTGTTATTATTGTTGTTATTTTTGTTATTGTTATTATTGTTATTATTGTTATTGTTGTTATTATTGTTGTTATTGTTGTTATTATTGCTATTATTGTTATTGTTGTTATTATTGTTATTATCGTTGTTATTGTTATTATTGTGATTATTGTTATTATTGTTATTATTGGTATTATTGTTATTTTTGATATTGTTATTGTTATTATTGTTATTATTGTTATTATTGTTGTTATTGTTATTATTGTAATTATTGTTATTATTGTTATTATTGTTATTGATGTTGTTATTATTGTTATTATTGTTATTATTGTTATTATTGTTATTATTGTTATTGTTGTTATTGTTGTTATTATTGCTATTATTGTTGTTGTTATAATTATTTTTATTATTGTTATTATCGTTGTTATTGTTATTATTGTTATTTTTGTTATTATTTTTATTATTGTTATTGTTATTGTTATTGTTATTTTTAATGTTATTGTTATTATTGTTATTATTGCTTTTATTGTTATTGTTGTTATTATTGCTATTATTGTTGTTGTTATTAATATTTTTATTATTGTTATTGTTATTGTTATTGTTATTGTTATTGTTATTATTGCTGTTATTGTTATTATTGTTATTGTTGTTATTATTGTTATTATCGTTAATATTGTTATTATTGCTATTATTGCTATTATTGTTAATATTTTTAGTGTTGGTATTATTGTTACTATTCTTGTTATTGTTATTATTGTAATTATTGTTATTATTGTTATTATTGTTGTTATTGTTATTGTTGTTATTATTGTTATTATCGTTAATATTGTTATTATTGCTATTATTGCTATTATTGTTAATATTTTTATTGTTGTCATTATTGTTACTATTGTTGTTATTGTTGTTATTGTTACTATTGTTGTAATTGTTGTTATTGTTATTATTGTTATTATTGTTATTATTGTTATTATTGTTGTTATTGTTATTGTTATTATTGTTATTATTGTTATTATTGTTACTATTGTTATTGTTATTGTTGTTATTATTGTTATTATCGTTGTTATTGTTATTATTGTTATTTTTGTTATTATTTTTATTATTGTTATTATTGTTATTATTGTTGTTATTGTTATTATTGTAATTATTGTTATCATTGTTATTATTGTTATTGATGTTGTTATTATTGTTATTATTGTTATTATTGTTATTATTGTTATTATTGTTATTATAGTTATTGTTGTTATTGTTGTTATTATTGTTGTAATTTTTGTTATTGTTATTATTGTTATTATTGTTATTGTTGTTATTATTCTTATTATTGTTATTATTGTTATTATTGTTATTATTGTTATTATTGTTATTGTTGTTATTATTGTTATTGTTGTTATTGTTGTTATTATTGCTATTATTGTTATTGTTGTTATTGTTGTTATTATTGTTATTATTGTTTTTGTTTTTATTATTGTTGTTATTGTTGTTATTGTTATTATTGTTATTATTGTAATTATTGTTATTATTGTTATTATTGTTATTATTGTTATTATTGTTATTGTTGTTATTATTGTTGTTATTTTTGTTATTGTTATTATTGTTATTATTGTTATTGTTGCTATTATTGTTGTTATTGTTGTTATTATTGCTATTATTGTTATTGTTGTTATTATTGTTATTATCGTTGTTATTGTTATTATTGTGATTATTGTTATTATTGTTATTATTGGTATTATTGCTATTTTTGATATTGTTATTGTTATTATTGTTATTATTGTTATTATTGTTGTTATTGTTATTATTGTAATTATTGTTATTATTGTTATTATTGTTATTGATGTTGTTATTATTGTTATTATTGTTATTATTGTTATTATTGTTATTATTGTTATTGTTGTTATTGTTGTTATTATTGCTATTATTGTTGTTGTTATAATTATTTTTATTATTGTTATTATCGTTGTTATTGTTATTATTGTTATTTTTGTTATTATTTTTATTATTGTTATTGTTATTGTTATTGTTATTTTTAATGTTATTGTTATTATTGTTATTATTGCTTTTATTGTTATTGTTGTTATTATTGCTATTATTGTTGTTGTTATTAATATTTTTATTATTGTTATTGTTATTGTTATTGTTATTGTTATTGTTATTATTGCTGTTATTGTTATTATTGTTATTGTTGTTATTATTGTTATTATCGTTAATATTGTTATTATTGCTATTATTGCTATTATTGTTAATATTTTTAGTGTTGGTATTATTGTTACTATTCTTGTTATTGTTATTATTGTAATTATTGTTATTATTGTTATTATTGTTGTTATTGTTATTGTTGTTATTATTGTTATTATCGTTAATATTGTTATTATTGCTATTATTGCTATTATTGTTAATATTTTTATTGTTGTCATTATTGTTACTATTGTTGTTATTGTTGTTATTGTTACTATTGTTGTAATTGTTGTTATTGTTATTATTGTTATTATTGTTATTATTGTTATTATTGTTGTTATTGTTATTGTTATTATTGTTATTATTGTTATTATTGTTACTATTGTTATTGTTATTGTTGTTATTATTGTTATTATCGTTGTTATTGTTATTATTGTTATTTTTGTTATTATTTTTATTATTGTTATTGTTATTGTTATTTTTAATGTTATTGTTATTATTGTTATTATTGCTTTTATTGTTATTGTTGTTATTATTTTTATTAATGTTATTGTTATTGTTATTGTTATTGTTATTATTGTTATTATTGTTATCATTGTTATTATTGTTGTTATTGTTATTATTGTTATTGTTATTGTTATTGTTATTGTTATTGTTATTGTTATTATTGTTATTTTTGTTATTATTGTTATTGTTGTTATTATTGTTATTATTGTTGTTATTTTTGTTATTGTTATTATTGTTATTATTGTTATTATTGTTACTATTGTTATTGTTATTATTGTTATTATTGTTATTATCGTTGTTATTGTTATTATTGTTATTTTTGTTATTATTTTTATTATTGTTATTGTTATTGTTATTGTTATTTTTAATGTTATTGTTATTATTGTTATTATTGCTTTTATTGTTATTGTTGTTATTATTTTTATTAATGTTATTGTTATTGTTATTGTTATTGTTATTATTGTTATTATTGTTATCATTGTTATTATTGTTGTTATTGTTATTATTGTTATTGTTATTGTTATTGTTATTGTTATTGTTATTGTTATTATTGTTATTATTGTTATTATTGTTATTGTTGTTATTATTGTTATTATTGTTGTTATTTTTGTTATTGTTATTATTGTTATTATTGTTATTATTGTTATTATTGTTATTATTGTTATTGTTGTTATTGTTGTTATTACTGCTATTATTGTTGTTGTTATTATTATTTTTATTATTGTTATTGTTATTGTTATTGTTATTGATATTGTTATTGTTATTGTTATTATTGTTATTATTGTTATTGTTGTTATTATTGTTATTACTGTAATTATTGTTATTATTGTTATTATTGTTATTGATGTTGTTATTACTGTTATTATTGTTATTACTGTTATTATTGTTATTATAGTTATTGTTGTTATTGTTGTTATTATTGTTATTGTTGTTATTGTTGTTATTACTGCTATTATTGTTGTTGTTATTATTATTTTTATTATTGTTATTGTTATTGTTTTTGTTATTGATATTGTTATTGTTATTGTTATTATTGTTATTATTGTTATTGTTGTTATTATTGTTATTACTGTAATTATTGTTATTATTGTTATTATTGTTATTGATGTTGTTATTACTGTTATTATTGTTATTACTGTTATTATTCTTATTATAGTTATTGTTGTTGTTGTTGTTATTATTGTTGTTATTTTTGTTATTGTTATTATTGTTATTATTGTTATTATTGTTATTATTGTTATTGTTGTTATTGTTGTTATTACTGCTATTATTGTTGTTGTTATTATTATTTTTATTATTGTTATTGTTATTGTTATTGTTATTGTTATTGTTATTATTGTTATTATTGTTATTATTGTTATTGTTGTTATTATTGTTATTATCGTTAATATTGTTATTATTGCTATTATTGCTATTATTGTTAATATTTTTATTGTTGTTATTATTGTTACTATTGTTGTTATTGTTGTTATTGTTATTATTGTTATTATTGTTATTATTGTTATTATTGTTGTTATTGTTATTGTTATTATTGTTATTATTGTTATTATTGTTACTCTTGTTATTGTTATTGTTGTTATTATTGTTATTATCGTTGTTATTGTTATTATTGTTATTTTTGTTATTATTTTTATTATTGTTATTGTTATTGTTATTGTTATTTTTAATGTTATTGTTATTATTGTTATTATTGCTATTATTGTTGTTATTATTATTATTGTTATTATTGTTATTGATGTTGTTATTATTGTTGTTATTGTTATTATTGTTATTATTGTTATTATTGTTGTTATTGTTATTGTTAATATTGTCATTATTGTTATTAATGTTATTGTTATTATTGTTATTATTGTTGTTATTCTTATTATTGTAATTATTGTTATTATTGTTATTATTTTTATTGATTTTGTTATTATTGTTATTATTGTTATTATTGTTATTGTTGTTATTGTTGTTATTATTGCTATTATTGTTGTTGTTATTATTATTTTTATTGTTGTTATTGTTATTGTTATTGTTATTATTACTGTTATTATTGTTTTTATTGATATTATTGTTATTATTGTTATTATTGTTATTATCGTTATTATCGTTATAATTGTTATTATTGTTATTATCGTTATTATTGTTACTATTGTTATTATTGTTATTATTGTTATTATTTTTATTATTGTTACTATAGTTATTATTGTTATTATTGTTATAATTGTTATTACTGTTATTATTGTTATTATTGTTATTATAGTTATTATTGTTATTATTGTTATTATTGTTATTATTGGTATAATTTTTAGAATTGTTATTATTGTTATTATTGTTATTATTGTGATTATTGTTATTATTGTTATTATTGTTATTAATGTTATTGTTACTGTTATTATTGTTATTATTGTTATTATTGTTATTGTTGTTATTATTGTTATTATTGTTATTGTTTTTATTATTGTTTTTATTGTTGTTATTGTTATTATTGTTATTATTGTAATTATTGTTATTATTGTTATTATTGTTATTGATGTTGTTATTATTGTTATTATTGTTATTATTGTTATTGTTATTATTGTTATTATTGTTATTATTGTTATTATCGTTATTATTGTTATTATTGCTATTATTGTTATCTTTGTTATTATTTTTATTAATGTTATTGTTATTGTTATTGTTATTGTTATTATTGTTATTATTGTTATTATTGTTATTATTGTTGTTATTGTTATTATTGTAATTATTGTTATTATTGTTATTATTGTTATTATTATTATTTTTGTTATTATTGTTGTTATTTTTGTTATTGTTATTATTGTTATTATTGTTATTGTTTTTATTATTGTTGTTATTGTTGTTATTGTTATTATTGTTATTATTGTTATTGTTGTTATTGTTGTTATTATTGCTATTATTGTTGTTGTTATTATTATTTTTATTATTGTTATTGTTATTGTTATTGTTATTGTTATTGTATTGTTATTATTGTTATTATTGTTATTATTGTTATTGTTGTTATTATTGTTATTATCGTTAATATTGTTATTATTGTTATTATTGTTATTATAGTTATTATTGTTGTTGTTGTTATTATTTTTATTATTGTTATTATTGTTATTATTGTTGTTATTGTTATTATTGTAATTATTGTTATCATTGTTATTATTGTTATTGATGTTGTTATTATTGTTATTATTGTTATTATTGTTATTATTGTTATTATTGTTATTATAGTTATTGTTGTTATTGTTGTTATTATTGTTGTAATTTTTGTTATTGTTATTATTGTTATTATTGTTATTGTTGTTATTATTGTTATTATTGTTATTATTGTTATTATTGTTATTATTGTTATTATTGTTATTGTTGTTATTATTGTTATTGTTGTTATTGTTGTTATTATTGCTATTATTGTTATTGTTGTTATTGTTGTTATTATTGTTATTATTGTTTTTGTTTTTATTATTGTTGTTATTGTTGTTATTGTTATTATTGTTATTATTGTTATTATTGTTATTATTGTTATTATTGTTATTATTGTTATTATTGTTATTGTTGTTATTATTGTTGTTATTTTTGTTATTGTTATTATTGTTATTATTGTTATTGTTGTTATTATTGTTGTTATTGTTGTTATTATTGCTATTATTGTTATTGTTGTTATTATTGTTATTATCGTTGTTATTGTTATTATTGTGATTATTGTTATTATTGTTATTATTGGTATTATTGTTATTTTTGATATTGTTATTGTTATTATTGTTATTATTGTTATTATTGTTGTTATTGTTATTATTGTAATTATTGTTATTATTGTTATTATTGTTATTGATGTTGTTATTATTGTTATTATTGTTATTATTGTTATTATTGTTATTATTGTTATTGTTGTTATTGTTGTTATTATTGCTATTATTGTTGTTGTTATAATTATTTTTATTATTGTTATTATCGTTGTTATTGTTATTATTGTTATTTTTGTTATTATTTTTATTATTGTTATTGTTATTGTTATTGTTATTTTTAATGTTATTGTTATTATTGTTATTATTGCTTTTATTGTTATTGTTGTTATTATTGCTATTATTGTTGTTGTTATTAATATTTTTATTATTGTTATTGTTATTGTTATTGTTATTGTTATTGTTATTATTGCTGTTATTGTTATTATTGTTATTGTTGTTATTATTGTTATTATCGTTAATATTGTTATTATTGCTATTATTGCTATTATTGTTAATATTTTTATTGTTGTCATTATTGTTACTATTGTTGTTATTGTTGTTATTGTTACTATTGTTGTAATTGTTGTTATTGTTATTATTGTTATTATTGTTATTATTGTTATTATTGTTGTTATTGTTATTGTTATTATTGTTATTATTGTTATTATTGTTACTATTGTTATTGTTATTGTTGTTATTATTGTTATTATCGTTGTTATTGTTATTATTGTTATTTTTGTTATTATTTTTATTATTGTTATTGTTATTGTTATTGTTATTTTTAATGTTATTGTTATTATTGTTATTATTGCTTTTATTGTTATTGTTGTTATTATTTTTATTAATGTTATTGTTATTGTTATTGTTATTGTTATTATTGTTATTATTGTTATCATTGTTATTATTGTTGTTATTGTTATTATTGTTATTGTTATTGTTATTGTTATTGTTATTGTTATTGTTATTATTGTTATTATTGTTATTATTGTTATTGTTGTTATTATTGTTATTATTGTTGTTATTTTTGTTATTGTTATTATTGTTATTATTGTTATTATTGTTATTATTGTTATTATTGTTATTATTGTTATTATTGTTATTATTGTTATTGTTGTTATTGTTGTTATTACTGCTATTATTGTTGTTGTTATTATTATTTTTATAATTGTTATTGTTATTGTTATTGTTATTGATATTGATATTGTTATTGTTATTATTGTTATTATTGTTATTGTTGTTATTATTGTTATTATTGTAATTATTGTTATTATTGTTATTATTGTTATTGATGTTGTTATTACTGTTATTATTGTTATTACTGTTATTATTGTTATTATAGTTATTGTTGTTATTGTTGTTATTATTGTTGTTATTTTTGTTATTGTTATTATTGTTATTATTGTTATTATTGTTATTATTGTTATTATTGTTATTATTGTTATTGTTGTTATTGTTGTTATTACTGCTATTATTGTTGTTGTTTTTATTATTGTTATTATTGTTATTATTGTTGTTATTGTTATTATTGTAATTATTGTTATCATTGTTATTATTGTTATTGATGTTGTTATTATTGTTATTATTGTTATTATTGTTATTATTGTTATTATAGTTATTGTTGTTATTGTTGTTATTATTGTTGTAATTTTTGTTATTGTTATTATTGTTATTATTGTTATTATTGTTATTGTTGTTATTATTGTTATTATCGTTGTTATTGTTATTATTGTGATTATTGTTAATATTGTTATTATTGGTATTGTTATTGTTATTATTGTTATTATTGTTATTATTGTTGTTATTGTTATTATTGTAATTATTGTTATTATTGTTATTATTGTTATTGATGTTGTTATTATTGTTATTATTGTAATTATAGTTATTATTGTTATTGTTGTTATTGATGTTGTTATTATTGTTATTATTGTTATTATTGTTATTATTGTTGTTATTGTTATTGTTGTTATTATTGTTATTATCGTTAATATTGTTATTATTGCTATTATTGCTATTATTGTTAATATATTTATTGTTGTCATTATTGTTACTATTGTTGTTATTGTTGTTATTGTTACTATTGTTGTAATTGTTGTTATTGTTATTATTGTTATTATTGTTATTATTGTTATTATTGTTGTTATTGTTATTGTTATTATTGTTATTATTGTTATTATTGTTACTATTGTTATTGTTATTGTTGTTATTATTGTTATTATAATTGTTATTGTTATTATTGTTATTTTTGTTATTATTTTTATTATTGTTATTGTTATTGTTATTGTTATTTTTAATGTTATTGTTATTATTGTTATTATTGCTTTTATTGTTATTGTTGTTATTATTTTTATTAATGTTATTGTTATTGTTATTGTTATTGTTATTATTGTTATTATTGTTATCATTGTTATTATTGTTGTTATTGTTATTATTGTTATTGTTATTGTTATTGTTATTGTTATTGTTATTGTTATTATTGTTATTATTGTTATTATTGTTATTGTTGTTATTATTGTTATTATTGTTGTTATTTTTGTTATTGTTATTATTGTTATTATTGTTATTATTGTTATTATTGTTATTATTGTTATTGTTGTTATTGTTGTTATTACTGCTATTATTGTTGTTGTTATTATTATTTTTATTATTGTTATTGTTATTGTTATTGTTATTGATATTGATATTGTTATTGTTATTATTGTTATTATTGTTATTGTTGTTATTATTGTTATTATGGTAATTATTGTTATTATTGTTATTATTGTTATTGATGTTGTTATTACTGTTATTATTGTTATTACTGTTATTATTGTTATTATAGTTATTGTTGTTATTGTTGTTATATTGTTGTTATTTTTGTTATTGTTATTATTGTTATTATTGTTATTATTGTTATTATTGTTATTATAGTTATTATTGTTATTGTTGTTATTGTTGTTATTACTGCTATTATTGTTGTTGTTATTATTATCTTTATTATTGTTATTGTTATTGTTATTGTTATTGTTATTATTGCTATTATTGTCATTATTGTTATTGTTGTTATTATTGTTATTATCGTTAATATTGTTATTATTGCTATTATTGCTATTATTGTTAATATTTTTATTGTTGGTATTATTGTTACTATTCTTGTTATTGTTATTAATGTTATTATTGTTATTATTGTTATTATTGTTGTTATTGTTGTTATTGTTATTATTGTTATTATTGTTATTATTGTTTTTATTGTTGTTATTGTTATTGTTATTATTGTTATTATTGTTATTATTGTTACTATTGTTATTGTTATTGTTGCTATTATTGTTATTATCGTTGTTATTGATATTATTGTTATTTTTGTTATTATTTTTATTATTGTTATTGTTATTGTTATTGTTATTTATAATGTTATTGTTATTATTGTTATTATTGTTATTATTGCTTTTATTGTTATTGTTGTTATTATTTTTATTAATGTTATTGTTATTGTTATTGTTATTGTTATTATTGTTATTATTGTTATCATTGTTATTATTGTTGTTATTGTTATTATTGTAATTATTATTATTATTGTTATTGATGTTGTTATTATTGTTATTAATGTTATTATTGTTATTATTGTTATTATTGTTATTATTGTTACTATTGTTATTATTGTTATTATTGTTATTATTGTTATTGTTGTTATTGTTGTTATTACTGCTATTATTGTTGTTGTTATTATTATTTTTATAATTGTTATTGTTATTGTTATTGTTATTGATATTGATATTGTTATTGTTATTATTGTTATTATTGTTATTGTTGTTATTATTGTTATTATTGCAATTATTGTTATTATTGTTATTATTGTTATTGATGTTGTTATTACTGTTATTATTGTTATTACTGTTATTATTGTTATTATAGTTATTGTTGTTATTGTTGTTATTATTGTTGTTATTTTTGTTATTGTTATTATTGTTATTATTGTTATTATTGTTATTATTGTTATTATTGTTATTATTGTTATTGTTGTTATTGTTGTTATTACTGCTATTATTGTTGTTGTTTTTATTATTGTTATTATTGTTATTATTGTTGTTATTGTTATTATTGTAATTATTGTTATCATTGTTATTATTGTTATTGATGTTGTTATTATTGTTATTATTGTTATTATTTTTATTATGGTTATTATAGTTATTGTTGTTATTGTTGTTATTATTGTTGTAATTTTTGTTATTGTTATTATTGTTATTATTGTTATTATTGTTATTGTTGTTATTATTGTTATTATCGTTGTTATTGTTATTATTGTGATTATTGTTAATATTGTTATTATTGGTATTGTTATTGTTATTATTGTTATTATTGTTATTATTGTTGTTATTGTTATTATTGTAATTATTGTTATTATTGTTATTATTGTTATTGATGTTGTTATTATTGTTATTATTGTAATTATAGTTATTATTGTTATTGTTGTTATTGATGTTGTTATTATTGTTATTATTGTTATTATTGTTATTATTGTTGTTATTGTTATTGTTGTTATTATTGTTATTATCGTTAATATTGTTATTATTGCTATTATTGCTATTATTGTTAATATATTTATTGTTGTCATTATTGTTACTATTGTTGTTATTGTTGTTATTGTTACTATTGTTGTAATTGTTGTTATTGTTATTATTGTTATTATTGTTGTTATTGTTATTAT